>NW_016966257.1:0-4087 GCF_001483705.2 Eufriesea mexicana
TTAGCTCACCACAATATTATTCGGAAATGTCAATAAAATTGAATTTTCCTTCTTGATGCTCAAACAATGCAATGGCTATGGCACCCCAGTAGAGTCTACCCTCCTTATTTATGCAATAATGTTAGCTCACCACGATATTAGTCTAAAAGGTCAATAAAATTGAATTTTCAAGGGAGATTCTACAGCGTTGCAATAGTAAAAGCACGCCAATAGAATCTTTACTCCTTATTTATGCAAGAAAGTTAGCTCACCACAATATTAGTCGAAAATGTCAATAAAATTGAACTTTCTAGACAGATTCCACAGCATTGCAATGGCTATAGCACTCCAATAGAATCTTTCCTCCTTATTTATGCAAGAAAGTTAGCTCACCACAATACTTTTCGGAAATGTCAATAAAATTGAATTTTCCTACTTGATGCTCTAGCAATGCAATGGCTATGGCACGTCAGTAGAGTCTACCCTCCTTATTTATGCAACAAAGTTAGCTCACCACGATATCAGTCGAAAATGTCAATAACATTGAATTTTCTAGGAAGATTTTATAGCTTTGCAATGGTAAAAGCACGCCAATAGAATCTTTACTCCTTATTTATGCAAGAAAGTTAACTCACCACGATATAAGTCGTAAATGCCCATAAAATTGTATTTTCCAGCCAGATTCTACTGCCTTGCTATGGCTATAGCACGCCAAAAGCATCTTTCCCCCTTACCTATGCATGGAAGTTAGCTCACCACAATATTATTCGGAAATGTAAATAAAATTAAATATTCCAGCTTGATGCACAAGCAATACAATGGCTATGGCACGCCAGCAGAATCTACACCCCTTATTTATGCAATAATGCTTGCTCACCACGATATTAGTCGAAAATGTCAATAAAATTGAATTTTCCTGCTAGAGTCCATAGCATTGCAAAGTCTACAGCACGCCAAAAGTATCTTTCCGCCTTACTTATGGAAGGAAGATAGCTCACCACGATATTAGTCGAAAATGTCAGTAAAATTGAATTTTCCTGCTAGAGTCTACAGCATTGCAAAGTCTACAGCACGCCAAAAGTATCTTTCCGCCTTACTTATGGAAGGAAGATAGCTCACCACGATATTAGTCGAAAATGTCAGTAAAATTGAATTCTCCAGCCAGAGTCCATAGCATTGCAAAGTCTACAGCACGCCAAAAGTATCTTTCCGCCTTACTTATGGAAGGAAGATAGCTCACCACGATATTAGTCGAAAATGTCAGTAAAATTGAATTCTCCAGCCAGAGTCCATAGCATTGCAAAGTCTACAGCACGCCAAAAGTATCTTTCCGCCTTACTTATGGAAGGAAGATAGCTCACCACGATATTAGTCGAAAATGTCAGTAAAATTGAATTCTCCAGCCAGAGTCCATAGCATTGCAAAGTCTACAGCACGCCAAAAGTATCTTTCCGCCTTACTTATGGAAGGAAGATAGCTCACCACGATATTAGTCGAAAATGTCAGTAAAATTGAATTCTCCAGCCAGAGTCCATAGCATTGCAAAGTCTACAGCACGCCAAAAGTATCTTTCCGCCTTACTTATGGAAGGAAGATAGCTCACCACGATATTAGTCGAAAATGTCAGTAAAATTGAATTCTCCAGCCAGAGTCCATAGCATTGCAAAGTCTACAGCACGCCAAAAGTATCTTTCCGCCTTACTTATGGAAGGAAGATAGCTCACCACGATATTAGTCGAAAATGTCAGTAAAATTGAATTCTCCAGCCAGAGTCCATAGCATTGCAAAGTCTACAGCACGCCAAAAGTATCTTTCCGCCTTACTTATGGAAGGAAGATAGCTCACCACGATATTAGTCGAAAATGTCAGTAAAATTGAATTCTCCAGCCAGAGTCCATAGCATTGCAAAGTCTACAGCACGCCAAAAGTATCTTTCCGCCTTACTTATGGAAGGAAGATAGCTCACCACGATATTAGTCGAAAATGTCAGTAAAATTGAATTCTCCAGCCAGAGTCCATAGCATTGCAAAGTCTACAGCACGCCAAAAGTATCTTTCCGCCTTACTTATGGAAGGAAGATAGCTCACCACGATATTAGTCGAAAATGTCAGTAAAATTGAATTCTCCAGCCAGAGTCCATAGCATTGCAAAGTCTACAGCACGCCAAAAGTATCTTTCCGCCTTACTTATGGAAGGAAGATAGCTCACCACGATATTAGTCGAAAATGTCAGTAAAATTGAATTCTCCAGCCAGAGTCCATAGCATTGCAAAGTCTACAGCACGCCAAAAGTATCTTTCCGCCTTACTTATGGAAGGAAGATAGCTCACCACGATATTAGTCGAAAATGTCAGTAAAATTGAATTCTCCAGCCAGAGTCCATAGCATTGCAAAGTCTACAGCACGCCAAAAGTATCTTTCCGCCTTACTTATGGAAGGAAGATAGCTCACCACGATATTAGTCGAAAATGTCAGTAAAATTGAATTCTCCAGCCAGAGTCCATAGCATTGCAAAGTCTACAGCACGCCAAAAGTATCTTTCCGCCTTACTTATGGAAGGAAGATAGCTCACCACGATATTAGTCGAAAATGTCAGTAAAATTGAATTCTCCAGCCAGAGTCCATAGCATTGCAAAGTCTACAGCACGCCAAAAGTATCTTTCCGCCTTACTTATGGAAGGAAGATAGCTCACCACGATATTAGTCGAAAATGTCAGTAAAATTGAATTCTCCAGCCAGAGTCCATAGCATTGCAAAGTCTACAGCACGCCAAAAGTATCTTTCCGCCTTACTTATGGAAGGAAGATAGCTCACCACGATATTAGTCGAAAATGTCAGTAAAATTGAATTCTCCAGCCAGAGTCCATAGCATTGCAAAGTCTACAGCACGCCAAAAGTATCTTTCCGCCTTACTTATGGAAGGAAGATAGCTCACCACGATATTAGTCGAAAATGTCAGTAAAATTGAATTCTCCAGCCAGAGTCCATAGCATTGCAAAGTCTACAGCACGCCAAAAGTATCTTTCCGCCTTACTTATGGAAGGAAGATAGCTCACCACGATATTAGTCGAAAATGTCAGTAAAATTGAATTCTCCAGCCAGAGTCCATAGCATTGCAAAGTCTACAGCACGCCAAAAGTATCTTTCCGCCTTACTTATGGAAGGAAGATAGCTCACCACGATATTAGTCGAAAATGTCAGTAAAATTGAATTCTCCAGCCAGAGTCCATAGCATTGCAAAGTCTACAGCACGCCAAAAGTATCTTTCCGCCTTACTTATGGAAGGAAGATAGCTCACCACGATATTAGTCGAAAATGTCAGTAAAATTGAATTCTCCAGCCAGAGTCCATAGCATTGCAAAGTCTACAGCACGCCAAAAGTATCTTTCCGCCTTACTTATGGAAGGAAGATAGCTCACCACGATATTAGTCGAAAATGTCAGTAAAATTGAATTCTCCAGCCAGAGTCCATAGCATTGCAAAGTCTACAGCACGCCAAAAGTATCTTTCCGCCTTACTTATGGAAGGAAGATAGCTCACCACGATATTAGTCGAAAATGTCAGTAAAATTGAATTTTCCATCCAGGTTCAAATGCGTTGCAATAGGAATAGCACGCCAATAGGATCTTTACTCCTTATTTATGCAAGAAAGGTGGCTCACCACGATATTAGTCGAAAATGTCAGAAAAATTGAGTTTTCCAGCCAGATACTATGGCAATGCATTGGCTATAGCACGCCATTAGAATCTACGACCCTTAATTATGCAAAAAGATGGCTGACCACTATATTAGCCGAAACTGACAATATAATTGAAATTTCCAGCCTGATTCTATATCAACGCAATGGCTACTGCACGCCAATTGAATATTTCATCCTTATTTATGCTAGCAATGTAACTCACCACAATATTTGTCGAAAATGTCAATAAAAGTGAACTTTCTGGGCAGATTCTACAGCATTACAATGGCTATAGCACGCCAAGAGGATCTTTCACCTTACTTACGCAAGGAAGTTGTGTCACCACGATATTAGTCGTAAATGTCATTAAAAATGAATTTTCCTGCCAGATACAATAGCAATGCATTGGCTTTAGCACGCCAATTGAATC
>NW_016966258.1:0-626 GCF_001483705.2 Eufriesea mexicana
CTATGTTAGGATGTCTTTGACTTCTGTTCTGGGCACTGCTATTCGGTGAATTTCTGCGCCCTAGTCTCCTCTAATATGTTCTGCTCGGCGATGAGGTGGGCAGGAATAGTGTTCGTAGCACATCAGGTTATATTTGTTTATGCTCTGTTCGGGCAGGTTGGGCTATGTTTGATTTGGATAGATATGACTTTCGGGCTAGGCATAGTTTTTCGGTGGATCCCTTCCCACTACTGTGCTCGGCTATAATATGCTGGGCCCCGTGGAGGCCAGCAACCGTGGTCGCCGCAAGTTATGTTGCGTTCGGCCACCTTATGTTAGGTTACGTTTGTTTGGGCTAGATCTCAATATCTTTGACTTTTCTGCTGTACACCGCGTTTTTTATGGATTTCTGCGCTCTACTATCCTCTGGTCTGTTCTGCATGTCTTTGGGGTGGCCAGCAGTAATGGTCGCGGGAGGTTAAGTTGACTTAGGTTACGCTTGGTTACGTCAAGTTACGTTGTGTTAGGTTGGTATAGCTTTAACTTTTGCGCACGCTGCGCACTGCTTTCCTTTGGAATTCTGATCACTACGGTGCTGTATCACAATCTGTCTGATTCCGAGGACACAAAGTATTGTGTTCGCGGCA
>NW_016966259.1:0-987 GCF_001483705.2 Eufriesea mexicana
CTGGCCTCCCCAGAGCAAACCAGAGCATAGCAGATCAAAGTAGAGCGCAGAAATCCGACGAATGCCAGTATAGAGCGCAAAGGTGAAAGCTACACTAGCCTAACCTAGCCGCGCGTAACATAGCGGAACGTAACCAGACTCAACATATCGTGCCGAGACTACTATTGCTGTCCTTCCCAGAGCCATGCTGAAAACATTAGAGCACTGTAGGGCGCAACATCCACCTAATGGCTGGCTATAGCACAAGAGTCAAAGCTCTCCGCTCCTGACCTAACCAACTGTAGCGTAGCCAAACGTAGCCTAACTCAACCTAACATGACGCGACCACTATTGCCGGCCTACCCTGAGCCAAGCGGTGCACACTAGTGGAGTGTGGAAGGCAGATAGTCGTAGAATCGCAGCACATGTCGGAAAAGTCAAAGCTACATAAGCCTAACGCATACCAACCGAATATGGCCGAAGGCAGCACAACGCAACCTAAGGTGCCGGGTCCGCTATTGCTGCTCTCCCCAGAGGCAAGCGGGAGATGCTAGATGACAGTAGAGCGCAGGAATTCACCAAATGGCAGTGTACACCACAAAAGTTGAACCTATCCCAATCGAACTTAGCCTAACCCAGCCTAAACGAACGTAACATGACTAAACGTAAGGTGCGGAGACGACTATTGCTGGCCCTCCCAGAGCCAGGCGGAAAATATTATAGCACTCTAGGGCGAAGATGCCACCTAATAGCAGACTGTAGCACTAAAGTCAGAGCTATCCCCGTCCAACCTAACCATCGTCACATTACCAATCGTAACCTAACACAAACTATCGTGTCGCGAGCGCAATAGCCGGCCTCTCCAGAGACAAACGGAACATGTTAGTGCGGAGTAGAACGCAGAAATCGGTAGAAACGCATAGTATACCTGAAAAGTCAAAGCTACCCAAACCTAACCCAAACAAACAGAACATATCCTAACATGGCCTAATTGAGACTAACCTGCAG
>NW_016966260.1:0-1148 GCF_001483705.2 Eufriesea mexicana
TCCCAAATATGATGTACAATAGTGCACTATCAAACAATGAAGTCTGATTAATCAGACTTTTCGTACCTATGTTTCCATTTTGTCACGTATCACGTACAATAAAATAAAATGTAACACTATTGAATGAAATTAGGCTTCTTGTCGACAAAAGCATCGAGTATCGTGAATAAATGTATTATATTCGTGGCTGAAGAATTAATACATATAATAAATTTTACAAAGGATTGCTCATTCTATAATTTCCAATGCTGTTCCGGAAATTTCAGAGTATATCTCGACAGGAAAAAATCATACGATTATAAGTGAAATTTGATTTTACAGGGAAAGATTTATACTGTACAAAGCTGTCAACAGAAATATTGGAAAACAAATATTATCTTCGAAATATTTTAACTAATATAGTAAAATTTCCCAAATATGATGTACAATAGTACACTATCAAATAATAAAGTCTGATTAATCAGACTTTTCGCACCTATGCTCCGATTTTGTCACGTATCACGTATAATAAAATAAAATGTAACACTATTGAATGAAATTACGCTTCTTGTCGACGAAAACACAGTGTCGTGAATGAACCTTTCCACGTAAAGAAACGAAGTTTCATCGAATTAGAGCGCTATTAAAAATGTGGCATCTCGACCAGAAATGCCGATCAAGCATGATTATCTATAATTACGACGTAGCCGGTATAAAGGATAACAGAAAGAGACTCTTACCTAAGCAACACCCGTTAAAATAGGAAGCGGAAGTTGGAAATTTCGAGCGGCGCTCAAAACAGCGGGAACAAGTTGAAAATGAAACTTGCCGGGATAACGTGGCTTTGAACTTTGTTTCACCCTGCTCGATAAGTCGATTTCAACCTGCTGACGTAAAAACTGCGAAAGTTCAGCTCCAGTTTCTTTGGCCCCGTTAAACAAGTTCGCGCGGAGCGGTCAGAACCTGCTTGCTCGTAAGAAGGGACACCGTGGTTGCCAACAATTGGAGGGAAGGGCGGGGGGAAAGGGGGGTAGAAAGGAGAAGGAAGAGTTGAAAAAAAAAAGGAAGGAAGCAAAAACGGAAGAAAGTTTCGCTTAAGGTCACGTGGTGGACCGTTTAATCGCGAGTCGACGCCGCAGCAACTATGTACGCAAAATATTCGAGTTAGG
>NW_016966261.1:0-703 GCF_001483705.2 Eufriesea mexicana
GTTCTCCAGGCCAACCTGAACCACTTGCGGGCGTCGCAGGACCTGCTCCTGCAGACGCTAGTTCAGCTGGGTGTGGGGTTTTCTGTTACCGCAGTGCCGTAACGTATCGCCGATCAAGACTTATGGCTCGGGGATCGGGACGACTGCGTGGCGATCATCGCCAGGGGACTGCAGCGTACACCCGCACCAACGCTGCTTCACAGCGGCGAGGCATTTGTGGCGGTCTCCTGGAAAGCCGTAGACGTGGTGATGTTCTACGACTCCCCCAACCGCTGCCTCTCTTCGTGCTAGAGGTACCTGGACGAACTCGGACGTTTCCTTAGCGGACACATGGCTCGTCCGTTTCTGGCACTGGGGGACCTCAACGCCCACTCCGCGGCGCGGCGTTCCCCGCGACCTAACGCTCGGGACGAGGCCTTGCAAGATTGGGCCGCGGGGTTGGATCTCAGGTTTCTCAATCGGGGTTCCGTAAGCACGTGCGGCCGTTGGAGCGGCAAGTCCATCGTGGATCGCCGGCAGCTGTGCGGCATGTCACCGGCTGGAGGCTGGCGGTGGAGGTGGAAACGCTTAGCGATCACCACCACATCTCCATGATGCTTGCCGTCACTCCTCGCACCGAGCTGGAACCACCCAGCGGGTTGCACGACAACGCGCCGTGGTGGGCGCTCTGGCGACTGGACCGCGACCTCTTCGCCGCGGACGT
>NW_016966262.1:0-606 GCF_001483705.2 Eufriesea mexicana
ATGCGCTCTACTCTGCTCTAATGCTTTCTGTTTGGCTCCAGCGTGGAAGGAAATAGCGGTCTCGGCACGGTAGGGTGGGCTACGACACGTATGGTTATGCTACGTTTGGTGAGGTTCGGAGAGGGTAGTTTAGACATTTGTGTCATACATTGATATTCGGTGGATTTCCACCCTGCACTATGCTCTAATATGTTCTACATGGCTTTGTGGTGGCCAGAAACTGTGGTCTCGGCACGTCAGTCTGAGTAATGTTACGTCTCGTTATGTAAGGTTGGGATGATCTAAAGGTTGGGATGATCTGGTTAGGATTTCCCTTTTTGTGCTATACACTGCTGTTCGTTGCTTTTGTGCGCTCTACATTGCTCTTCCACATTCTGCTCCACTTTGGGTAGGAGGGGAATAGTGGTCTTCGCACGTTACGTTGAGTTAGGTTATGTATGGGTAGGCTAGATTAGCTTAGGTTTGACTAGTGTTGCTTTGATTTTCGTGCTATAGACTGCTATTCTGTGGATTCCTGTGATATACAGTGCACTGTTATATTCGGCTTTGCTTCGGGGATGCCAGCGGCAGTGGTTGCGGCACCCTATGTCGAGCTATGTCAGGTAT
>NW_016966263.1:0-817 GCF_001483705.2 Eufriesea mexicana
ATGCGCTCTACTCTGCTCTAATGCTTTCTGTTTGGCTCCAGCGTGGAAGGAAATAGCGGTCTCCGCGCGGTAGGGTGGGCTGCGGCACGTATGGTTATGCTACGTTTGGTGAGGTTCGGAGAGGGTAGTTTAGACATTTGTGTCATACATTGATATTCGGTGGATTTCCACCCTGCACTATGCTCTAATATGTTCTACATGGCTGTGTGGTGGCCAGAAACTGTGGTCTCGGCACGTCAGTCTGAGTAATGTTACGTCTCGTTATGTTAGGTTGGGATGATCTGGTTAGGATTTCCCTTTTTGTGCTATACACTGCTGTTCGTTGGTTTTGTGCGCTCTACATTGCTCTTCCACATTCTGCTCCACTTTGGGTAGGAGGGGAATAGTGGTCGTCGCACGTTACGTTGAGTTAGCTTATGCTTGGGTAGGCTAGATTAGTTTAGGTTTGACTAGTGTTGCTTTGATTTTCGTGCTATAGACTGCTTTTCGGTGGATTCCTGTGATCTACAGTGCACTGTTATATTCGGCTTTGCTTCGGGGATGCCAGCGGCAATGGTTGCGGCACCCTATGTCGAGCTATGTCAGGTACGGTTAGCCTACGTTAGACCTGATTAGGTTAGGATATCCAAGCCTTTGTGCTATACACTGCTATTCGGTGGATTTATGGGCTCTACTTTGCTCTATTCTACTCTGCACGACTCTGGGGTTTCGAATAAACACGGTCGCGGCACTTTAGGCTGAGTTAGGCTACATTTGGTTAGTTTAGGTTATGTTAAGGTAGGTAAGGATAGCTTTGACTTTCGTGCTATAAACTGTT
>NW_016966264.1:0-627 GCF_001483705.2 Eufriesea mexicana
CCATGGGCTTCTGAACTCTCCTCTCCCCTAATCTGTGCTGCTCGGCTCTGGAGTGGTCAGCAGGAGTGGTCAGCAGTAGTGGTCGCGGCACGATAGGTTGAGTTAGTTTGCGTTTGGCTATGTTACGCTTTGTTATGTTAGGAGAGTGTAGCACTGTTTTCTTTGTTACGCGCTGCTATTCGAAGAGCTTCTGCTCCCTGCTGTGCTCTAATACTCTCTAGTTGTCTCTAGGGCGGCCAGAAATTGTGGTGTCGGTACGTTAGGGTTGGTTTCGGTTACGTTTGGTTAGTTAAGGTTACGCTGTTTTCGGTTAGGACAGCTTTGACTTTCGTGCTATACACCGTTATTCGGCGGATTCCTGCGCTCGTCTGTTCTCTACAACATTCTGCTTGGCCATGTGGAGGCCAGCAGCAGTTGTAAGTTTGTTTGAGCAATGTTACGTTTGGTGATGTGAGGATTTGTTAATTTAGGATAGAGTAGTTTTGACTTTCGTGCTGTACACTGATATTTGATGGATTCCTGCGTCCCTCTATGCTCTACTACGCTCTGCTCGGCTCTGGGGATGCCAGAAATTGTGGTCTCGACACGTTAGGTTCAGATATGTTACGCTTATTACGTTACGTTTGG
>NW_016966265.1:0-371 GCF_001483705.2 Eufriesea mexicana
CTTTGGGATATGGTAACTTTGGCTTTCGCGCCGTACACTGCTATTCGGTGGAATTCTGCGCTCTACTCCGCTCCAGCTTGCTCTGTTGTGGTCTAGGCACTCTGTGCTGAGATATGTCACGTTTGGGTAGGCGTCGGTTGGTAAGGTTAGGAGATGCTAGCATTGACCTTTGTGCATTACGCTCCTGCTCGGTGGATTTCTGCGATCTATTGCGCTCTAATGCGTTCTGCTTGGCCCTGGGAAGGCCAGCAATAGTGGTCGCGGTACGCTCTTTTGAAATAGGCTACGCTCGGTTAGGTTAGATAAGATCATGTTGGGATAGGATATCTTTGACATTTGTACTATGCACTGCTATTCTATGGGTTTCTGCC
>NW_016966266.1:0-592 GCF_001483705.2 Eufriesea mexicana
GTGACCACTACTGCTGACCACCACAGAGCCGAGCAGCACAGATTAGGGGAGAGGAGAGTCCAGAAATCCATAGAAACGCAGTGTATACACGAAGGAAAATGCTATCCTAACCGAACTAAGCCTAATGTAACCTCCCTAGTGTAATATAATTGTGATCGCGGCAAGTTACGTTTGGTTAAGTTAGGTTAGATTATGTTTGGTCTGGTGGCCTTCGTCTTTTGCGCAATGCACAGCAGTGCGGGCGATTTCTACGCTCTTCTGTGCTGTAGTACGTTCTGCTTGTCTCTGCGGAGGCCAGCAATAGGTGTCCGTTATATTGGGCTTTGTTCGGCCACGTTCGGATATGTTACGTTTGGCTAGGTTAGTATAGCCTACCTCGAATTTATTATTCACTGCTATTCGGTGGATTTCTTCGCTCCATCGAACTCTAATGTGCTCTGCTTCGGTCTGAGGTGGCCTGCAGCATTGGTCTCGTCACGATATGTCGAGTTACACTACGTTCGGTTAGGTCCGGTTAGGTGAAGCTCGTCCATGTTATCTTTCACTTTCTTGCTCTACACTGCTATTCGGAGGATTTCTGAGCTCGACTGGG
>NW_016966267.1:0-570 GCF_001483705.2 Eufriesea mexicana
CTCTACTCCCCTCTAATATGTTCTGCTTTGCGATGTGGATGCCAGCAATGGTGCACTTGGCTCGTTGGGTTTAATTAGTCTTCGGTTGATTATGAGTGTATAGGTCAGGTTTGGTTAGGATATCTTTGACTTTTGTGCTATTCAGTGCTAGCTGGAGGCTTTCTGCGCTCTACTGTGGTGTAGTATATTCTACTCGTCCCTGGGGAGTCCCGCAATAGTGGTCTCGGTATGGTAATTTATGTTATGTAGCGTCTGGTTATATTACGTTTGGATAGGTTAGGATAGTATATAATGGACTTTTGTGCTATAGGCTGCTGCTGAGTAGGTTTCTATGCTCTACCTGGCCCTACCATACTCTGCTCGACTCTGGGGTGCAGTGATAGTGGTCTCGGCACGCTACATTGGATTAGGCAACGTTTGGTTAGCTTACGATAATCTGGATGGTATAGGCTTGGACAGCTTTGGCTTACGTGGTATGCACTGTTGTCCGGCACATTACAGGGTTCCACTGTGCTCTAGTACATTCAGCTTGGCCCTGTGGATTCATGCAATAGTGGTATCGGCACGTTA
>NW_016966268.1:0-516 GCF_001483705.2 Eufriesea mexicana
GAGAGGTTAGGTTAGGATATCTTTGGCTTTGTGCTGTAAACAAATGTACGTCGAATTTCTGCATTCCACTCTGCTCTAGTATGTTCTGCTTGGCTCTTTGGAGGCAAGAAATAGTGGCCGCGGCGCGTTAGGTGAGTAAGGTGACGTTCGGATGGTTTATATTAGCAGGTCTGTGATATGGACAGCTTTGATTTTTCTGCAATACACTGCGTTTCCGTGCATTTCTGCGTCCTGCTCTCATCTAATATGTTCCGCATGGCCCTGGGGAGGCCAGCAGTAGTGGTCGTGGCACGTTAAGTAGTGTTAGATTACGTTTGTTTAGGTTAAATTAGGTTAGGACAGGATAGCATAGACTTTTGTGCTCTACACTGCTATACGGTGGATTTCTGCAGTCTACTATGCTCCAATAAGTGCTGCCTGGCTCAGGCGAGGTCAGCAACAGTGGTCTCGACACGCAAGGTTAATTTAGGTAGCGTTTGGTTATATAGGGTTTGGATAGGTTATTTTATGATAGCT
>NW_016966269.1:0-2939 GCF_001483705.2 Eufriesea mexicana
TCCTATACTTTCTGCTTGGGGATGGGGAGGCCAGCAGTAGTGTCTTGGCACGTAAGGTTGTGTTACGTTACGTTACGTTATGTTTCGTTTGGTTAGATTAGGAGAGTATATCTTCGACTTTTGTGCTGTACACTGCTACTCGGCGGTATTCTGCTCTCTCCGTTGCTCTGCTGTACCCTCTTCGACATTGGGCAGACCAGCAATAACGGTCACGGCACTATAGGTTTAGATATGTTACGTTTGGTTAGATTAGGTTAGGTTACGTTTGGCTAGGATGGCAGTGCCTTTTGCTTTATATACTGCTATTCGTAGATTTCTGCGCCCTACTTTTCTCTAATCTGTTCTGCTTGGCTCTGGGAAGGCCAGCAATAGAGACCTCCGCACGTTAGTCTTTGTTATTCTAAGTGTGGTTAGCTTAGGTTAGGTAGGATTAGGTTAGGATTTCTTTGACTTTTTTGATATACTCTGCTATTTGTAGGTCATCTGCTCTCTACTATGCTCCAGTATGATCTGCTCGGCTCTGGGGATGCCAGAGATAGTTGTCTCGGCACGTTACGTTCTGTTTTTCTACGGTAGGTTAGGTTACGTTAGTTTGGGTTAGGCTTGGATGTCTTTGACTTTTCTGCTGTACACTGCGATCCTATGGATTTCTGCGCGCTGCTCTCCTCTAGTATGTTCTGCTTGGCTCTGTGGGGGCCAGCATTCTGAGGCGGCGGCACGTTAGGTGCAGCTTGGTTACGCTTGGTTGTTTTGCGTTTGGTTAGGTTAGTTTAGGGTAACCATGACTTTTGCCCTATATACTGCATTCCGGTGGATTTCTCCGCCCTACTACGTTCTAATATGCTCTCCTTTGCTCTGCGGAGGTCAGAAATAGTGTCCGCGGCTTGCTAGTTTGAGTTAGGTTGCGTTTGGTATGTTTACGTTAGCATGGGTGAGGCCTGGACAGCTTTGATTTGTCTGCTGCACACTGCGACTCTACGGATATCTGCAACCCACTCTTCTCTAATGTCCTCTGCATGGCACTGGGAACGCCAGCAATAGTGGTCGCGGCAGGTTAGGTTGAGTCATATTACGTTTGATTAAGTTAGACTTGTTGTGGCTACGACAGGATAGCTCTGGCTTTCGTGCTATTCACTGCTATTCGGTGGATTTCTGCGCTCTACTGTGATCTAATTTTCCCTGCTTTGATCTGGGAACCCTTGAAACAGTGGCGGCGGCGCCTTAGGTTGTGCTAGGTTATGTTCGGTTAGGTTATAATTGTTTGGGTTGGGAAAGGATATCCTTGAATTTCGTGGAATACACTGACGCTCTGTGGAAATCTGCGATCTACTCTCCTCTAATATTCCCTGCTTGGCGGTTGGGAGGGCAGCAATTGTGGGCTAGGCACGTTAGGTTGGGATTGGTTACGTTTGACTCGGTTCGGTATGGGGGGCCAGCATTCTGAGGCGGCGGCACGTTAGGTGCAGCTTGGTTACGCTTGGTTGTTTTACGTTTGGTTAGGATAGTTTAGGGTAACCTTGACTTTTGCCCTATATACTGCATTTCGGTGGATTTCTCCGCCCTACTACGTCCTAATATGCTCTCCTTTGCTCTGCGGAGGTCAGAAATAGTGACCGCGGCTTGCTAGTTTGAGTTAGGTTGCGTTTGGTATGTTTACGTTAGCATGGGTGAGGCCTGGACAGCTTTGATTTGTCTGCTGCACACTGCGACTCTACGGATATCTGCAACCCACTCTTCTCTAATGTCCTCTGCATGGCACTGGGAACGCCAGCAATAGTGATCGCGGCAGGTTAGGTTGAGTCATATTACGTTTGATTAAGTTAGACTTGTTGTGGCTACGACAGGATAGCTCTGGCTTTCGTGCTATTCACTGCTATTCGGTGGATTTCTGCGCTCTACTGTGATCTAATTTTCCCTGCTTTGATCTGGGAACCCTTGAAACAGTGGCGGCGGCGCCTTAGGTTGTGCTAGGTTATGTTCGGTTAGGTTATAATTGTTTGGGTTGGGAAAGGATATCCTTGAATTTCGTGGAATACACTGACGCTCTGTGGAAATCTGCGATCTACTCTCCTCTAATATTCCCTGCTTGGCGGTTGGGAGGGCAGCAATTGTGGGCTAGGCACGTTAGGTTGGGATTGGTTACGTTTGACTCGGTTCGGTTAGGACAGATTAGGCTAGTGTACTTCCTACCTTTTGCTATACACTACTATTCGGGAGATTCCAGCGATCCACATTGCTATGCTATAATCTACCTAGCTTTCGCGCGGCCAGCAATGGCGGTCGTGGCACGACATGTTGGGTTACGGTACGTCCGCTCATGTTACGTTTGGTTAGGGAAGGATAGTGTAGCCGTGGCTTTTGTACTATACGTGGCAACTCGGTGTACTTCTGCGCTCTACTGTGCTCCAATATGCTCTGCTTGACGCAGGGGAGGCCAGTAATAGTGGTTTCGGCCCGTTATGTTGTGTTATGTTACGTTTGGTTACGTTATGTTCGTTTGGGTTTGGTATGGATAGATTCGTCTTTCGCGGAATACGCTGCTACTCGGTGGATTTCTACACTCTACTGTGCTCTAGTGTGTCCTTCATATCTCTCGGGACGCGAGTAATAGCGCTCTCGACGCGGTAGGTTGAGATAGCATACGTTTGGTTCTGTAGTGCTTGCTCTGGTTTGATTTGGATAGCTTCAACTCTTCAGCTATAAGCAGCGGTTCTATAGACTCCTGCGCTCTGCTCTTCCCTGTTATGCTCTGCCTGGCACTGTTTAGGGCAGCAATACTGGTCGCGGCACGATAGCTTGTGATCGGTTATATTTGGTTAGGTTAGGTTTGGTTGGGTTTGGCTAGGTTAGCTGTAATATGTGCGCCCAACACGAATATCCAATGGACTTGTGTGCTCTACTGTGCTCTATCATATTCTGCTTGCCTCTGGGGAAGCCTG
>NW_016966270.1:0-493 GCF_001483705.2 Eufriesea mexicana
AAAGTACAATACTATTGACAGTTTCGACTATTATCGTGGTGAGCAATCTTTCTTGCCTTAGAAGGCAGGGTAGATTCTATTGGCGTGCTGTAGACATTGCAATGCAGTAGAGCCTGGCTGGAAAGTTGTATTTTATTGACATTTTCGACTCATATCGTGGTGAGCCTTCTTCCTTGCATAAAGAAGGATGAATGATTCTATTGGCTTGCTATAGCCTTCGCAATGCTATAGAATCTGGATGGAAAATTCAATTTTATTGACATTTTCGGCTAATATCGTGGTAAGTTAACTTTCTCGCAAAAATGAGGCGGATAGATACTATTGGTGTGCTATAGGCATTGCAATGTAATTCTATCTTCGTGGAAATTCAATTTTGCTGACATTTTCCACTAATTTCGTGGTGAGCTAACTTCCTTGCATAGGTAAGGACGAAAGATACTATTGGCGTGCTATAGGCTTTACAATGCTATAGAATCTAGCTGGAAAGTTCAAT
>NW_016966271.1:0-612 GCF_001483705.2 Eufriesea mexicana
GACCTGAGCTGACCTGACCTGACCTCACCAGACATGACCTGACCTGACCGCTCCAGACCCGACGTTGCCTGGCCTAACCTGACCTCACCCGACATAACCTTACCAGACATGACCTGAACTGACCTGAACTGACCTTAGCTGACCTGACCTTACCTGAGCTGACGTTACCCGACCTGACCTGACCTGTCCTGACTTTAACCGACCTTACCTGCCCTGACCTGACATGACTGACCTAACCTGACCTGACCTGACACGACCTGGCCTCGCCTGGCCTGACCTGGCCTTACCTGTCATGACCTGACCTGACCCGACCTGACCTGACCTGACCTGACCTGACCTGACCTGACGTGACATGACATGACCTGATCTGACCTCACCTTTCCTGCCCAGAACTGACATCATCTGGCCTGACCTGACATGACCTGTGCTGACCTGACCTGACCTGACCTGACCTGACCTCACCAGACCCGACGTTGCCTGGCCTGACCTGACCTGACCTGACCAGATATGACATGACCTGATCTGAAGTGAATTGACCTCAACAGCCCTGACCTGACCAGACATGATCTGTCATGGCCTGACCTTACCAGACCTGACCTGACCTGACATGAC
>NW_016966271.1:1390-2492 GCF_001483705.2 Eufriesea mexicana
CTGACCTGACCTGACCTGACCTGACCTGACCTGACCTGACACGACCTGGCCTTGCATGGCCAGACCAGTCCTGACCTGAGCTGACCTGACCCGACATGACCTGACCCGACATGACATAACCAGACCTGACCTGACCTGACCAGGCCTGACCTGACATGACCTGACCTGACTTCTACTGACCTTGCCTGACCTGGCCGGACCTGAACTGACCTGAACTGACGGCATCTGACTCGACCTTACCTGACATGACCTGACCATACCTGACCGGAACTGACTTTACATGACCTGACCTGTCCCGACCTGACCTAACCGACCTTACCTCCCCTGAACTGACATGACCTGAACTGACCTGACCTGACCATACCAGACCTGACCTGACCTGACACGACCTGACCTGTACTGACCTGACCTGAACTGGCCTTACCTGGCATGACATGTCCGGATCATACCTGACTGATCTGGCCTGACCTGACCTGACCTTGCCAGACCTGACCTGACCTGACCTGAACTGACCTTGCCTGACCTGTCCCGACCTGACCTGACCTGACCTGATCTGACATGACATGACCTTATGTGAAGTGAACTGACCTGAATTGACCTGACCTGACTAGACATTATCTGGCCTGGCCTGACCTTACCAGACCTGACCTGACCTGACATAACTTGACCTGAACTGAACTGAACTGACCTGACATGACCTGACCTGAACTGAGCTTCCCCGACTGATCTGACGTGACCTGACCTGACCTGACCTGCCCTGACCTGACTGATCTGACCTTATCTGACCTGGGCTGACCTGACCCTACCTGGCCTGACCTGGCCTGGCCAGACCTGACCTGTTCTCCCCTGTCCTGACCTGAACTGACCTGACTTGTACGTAGGAGACCTGACCGGACGTGACCTGACCTCACCTCGCCGGACTGATCTGACCTGACCTGACCTGAACTTGCCTGACCTGGCCTGACCTGGCCTGACCTGAGCTGACCTGGACAGACCTTAGCTGACCTGACCTTACCTGAGCTGACGTTACCTGAGCTGATCTGACCTTTCCTGACTTTAACTGACCTTACCTGCCCCGACCTGACCTGACTGACCTGACATG
>NW_016966272.1:0-477 GCF_001483705.2 Eufriesea mexicana
CATCCATACATACATACAGATATACATCCATACTTCCATACATCCGTAAATCCATACATCCATTCAACCATACATCCGTAAATCTATACATTCGTACATCCATACATTCGTACATCCATACATGCATACATCCATACATCCATACATCCATCAGTCCATACATCCATCCATTCATACATACATACAACCAACGATCCATACATATATCCACCTATACTTCCAACCATCCATACATCCATACATCCACACATCCATACATCCATAAATCCTTCCATTGGTACGTCTATCATACGATACATCCATCCATCCGTACATCCATACATGCATACATCCATAAAACCATACATTCATGCATCCATACACCTGTACATCAATACAGCATCCATCCATCCATATATCCTGCCATCCACACATACATCCATCCATACATGCATCCATCCACACAACCATACATCCATAAATCCATGCATCCGTACA
>NW_016966273.1:0-1020 GCF_001483705.2 Eufriesea mexicana
CCGTTGAATTCTTACACACTGTTACTGTTCTCGCCTTCCACAAGCGTCATCTGGCTTGGATGGTGCATTTGGATGGAAATAGAGCACATCGGTTACTTGTGCATGAAATTCTTTAGTTCTACTACCAGAGCAGCGCGCTGGAGAACGTTGTACAGCAACGCAGGGCAATAAATTGCACCGAATACCACAGCACAGCAGAGCACACTACTGCTCAGGACAGCACCACTCCGAGAAGGGATGCTACCACGGCACAGCACTTCAGTGCACGGCACTGTATTGGATAAAACCGCAAACAGAACAGAACACAGCAGTATGCGGCTGACTGCAGTAGGGCTCGCGAAGGAGAAGGATAGCACAGCATGGTCCAGTTGTGCTCCGAATACCAATGAACAACTGGGAATGGCACATGTTCCTCAAATGACATGTTCCTCAGTAACCGATACTAACCACAGCAGTGCACAGCAGAGCACAGGAAGGGCAACTGGGCACAGGAAATCACAGCTGAGAGCAGCCGTGTACTGTATAGCGCCGGAGAGTAAAATAGACTATCACCGCTTCGAACAGCACAGCTACAAACAGCAACGCTACAGATATACTGCGCAGCAGAGCACAGTTTGATTAATGATACCACGCAAATGCATCAAATGTAAGAGTTTCCTACCCTTACGTAACCTAACCACAACCAACACATCGAAATCTAAACAAACATTAAAAATCCCTCCCCATCTATCCTGAGCAAAGCGGAGCAAAGCAGAGCGCGTGAAAGTGCTGCAGAGCGCAGCGGGCCACAGTATAGCGTCGGTTATCACCAAATAACACCGATTAGCAGAGTTTTGGACTGGGGCATTCCGAATATAAACACCACCACGTCAAAGCACAGGATAGCGCGGCATATCACAGTAGGGCGTAGCAGGGTTTAAAAGAGTAGGGTAAAGCGCAGGACACCGCGGGATATATGCTAATAACACAGATTCCACTACTAACAATGAACCTAAGAATAATAACATTAAACCCAAACGT
>NW_016966274.1:0-728 GCF_001483705.2 Eufriesea mexicana
GAAAGTGAGCTCACCACGATATTAGCAGAAACTGGCAATAAAATTGAATTTTCCAGCCCCATGGTATAGCATTGCAACGGCTATAGCTAGCCAATAGAATATTTCATTATTATTAATGCAAGAATGTCATTTCACCACGATATTAGTCGAAGACGTCAATAAAAATGTATTCTCCAGCCAGATCCTATCGGATTGCAATGGCTGTAGCACGCCACTAGAGTCTCTCCTCCTTATTTATGCAAGAAAGTTAGCCAACCACGATATTAGTCGAAAATGTCAATAAAATTCAATTTTCCACACAGATTCTATAGCATTACAATGGATATAGCACGAAAGCATTACAATGGATATAGCACGACAGTAGAATCTTTCCTCCTTATATATCCAACAAAGCTGTGTCACCACGATATTAGTCGAAAATGTCAATAAAATTGAATTTTCCAGCCAGACTCTATAGCATTGCAATGGCTACAGTCCGCCAATTGAGACTTTCCTCCTTATTTATGCATGTAAGTTAGCTCACGAGGATAATAGTCGAAAATGTCAATATAATTGTATTTTCCAGACAGATTCTATAGCATTGCATGGGCTACAGCACGACAGTAGAATCTTTCCTGCTTATATATGCAAGACAGGTAGCTCACCACGATATTAGTCGAAAATGTCAATAAAAATGTATTTTCCATCCAGATTCTATAGCATTGCAATGGCTACAGCACGCCACTACT
>NW_016966274.1:781-1884 GCF_001483705.2 Eufriesea mexicana
CGAAAATGTCAATAAAATTGAATTTTCCAGCCAGGTTCTATATGATTGCAGTCACTATAGTACGCCAGTAGTACCTTTCCTCTTTCTATATGCAAGAAAGCTAGGCCACCACGATATTAGTCGAAAATGTCAATAAAATTGAATTTTCCAGCCAGACTCTATAGAATTGGAATGGCTATAGTCCGCCAATAGAGCCTTTCCTCCTTATTTATGCATAAAAGTTATCGCACCACTGATACTAGTCGAAAATGTCAATAAAATTGAATTTTCCAGCCAGATTCTATAGCATTGCAATGGCTATAGCACGTCAGAAGAATCCTTCCTCTTTATATACCCAACAAAGCTAAGTCACCACGATATCAGTCGAAAATGGCAATAAAATTGAATTTTCCAGCCAGATTCTATAGCATTGCAATGGCTATAGCACGTCAGAAGAATCCTTCCTCTTTATATACCCAACAAAGCTAAGTCACCACGATATCAGTCGAAAATGGCAATAAAATTGAATTTTCCAGCCAGACTCTACAGCATTGCAATGGCAATAGCGCGCCCATATCATCATCCCTCCTTATTTAAGCAGGAAAGCTAGGTCACCACGATATTAGACGAAAATGTGAATAAAATTGAATTTTCCAGGCTGATTCTATAGCATCGCAATGACTATAGCACGCCACTAGTATCTTTCCTCCTTGTTTATGCACGAAAGTTGGCCCACAACGATATTAGACGAAAACCTCAATAAAATTCAATTTTCCATCCAGATTCCATAGCATTGCAATAGCTACAGCACTCCAGTAGTATCTTTCCTCCTTATTTATGCAAGAAAGCTAGCTCACCAGGATATTAGAAGAAAACGTCAATAAAATTGAATTTTTCAGACAGATTCTATAGCATCGCAATGACTATAGCACGTAAAGACTCTATACCATTGCAACGGCTATAGCCCGCCAAAATAGTCTTTCCTACTTATTTATGCATGAAAGTTATCTCACCACGATATTAGTCGAACTTCTTCCTTATTTATGCAAGAAAGTTAGCTTACCACGAAATTAGTCGAAAATGTCAATAAAATCGAATTTTGCACGCAGATTATATAGAATTGC
>NW_016966275.1:0-953 GCF_001483705.2 Eufriesea mexicana
CCATACATACATACATTCATAAAACCATACATTCATGAATCTATACACCTGTACATCAATCATTCATCCATCCATATATCCCGTCATCCACACATACATCCATCCATACATGCATCCATCCACACAACCATACATCCATAAATCCATACATCCGTACATATATACATTCATACATACGTACATCCATACATCCACAAATCCATCCATCCATACCTCCATCCATCCATACATCCATCAATCCATACACCCATACATATATACATCCATCCATACATCCATCCATGCATTCATACATCCACACATACATAAGACCATCCATCCATTCATCCATACAACCATACATATATCCATACATACATCCACACATACATCCATACATCCATCCATCCATACATCCATCCACTCATACATCCATCAATTCGTACATCCATACAGATATACATCCATACATTGATACATTCACACATCCATACTTTCGTACATCCATACATTCGTACATCCATACATTCGTACATCCATACATACATACATACATACATCCATACATACATACATCCATCCATATATCCATCCATACATACATCCATCCATCCATACATTCGTACATCCATACGTCCACACGGCCATACATCCATTCATCCGTACATCCGCGCAAAAATACCACAATCCATCCATACATCCATCCATCCATAATGTCATTAATCCATACACTCATCCATCCATACACCCATCCTTCCATAAATTCATCCTGCCATACACCCATATCCATACATCCAACGATCCATACATATATCCAGCTACACATCCATCCATTCACACATCCATACATCCACGCATCCATACACCCATAAATCCTTCCATTCGGACGTCTATAATTCGATACATCCATTCATCCGTACATCCATACATACATACATCCATAAAACCATACATTCATGAATCCATACACCTGT
>NW_016966276.1:0-640 GCF_001483705.2 Eufriesea mexicana
TTCGATTGGTTAGTTTACGTTTGTTTGGGCTAGGTTCGGACAGCTTTGACTTTTGTGCCATACACAGCTCCTCTGTGGATTTCTGCGCTCTACTGTGCTCTAGTATATTCTGGCTGGCTCTGGGGAGGCCAGCAATTATAGCCGTGGCACGTTTGTTTTTGTTGGGTTGCGTACAGCTACGTTACGTTTGGTTAGGTTAGGATAGGATGGCATCGACTTTTGTGGCATACAATGATATTCGCTGCATTTCTGCGCTCCCCTGTGCTCTAATGTGTTCTGTACTGGAGAGGCCAGCAGTAGTTCCGTTGTCACGTTAGTGTGCGTTATGCTACGTTCGATTATGCTATGCTTGGTTCGGTTTGGATAGGGTAGTTTTGACCTTTGTGCTGTACACTGCGATTGTAAGAATTTCTGCGTTCTACTATCCTCTCATATAATCTGCTTGGCTCTCGGTAGGGTAGCAATAGTGGTCTGGGCATGTTTGGTTGTGCGGGGATACGTACAGCTACATTACGTTTGATTAGGTTAGTGTAGCGTAGCTCTGACTTTTGCGTCATACACTGCAATTCGGTGGATCTGTGGGTTCTACTGTACTCCAACAGGGGATGCCAGTGGCATTGATCGCGGCCCGATAAGTAGC
>NW_016966277.1:0-384 GCF_001483705.2 Eufriesea mexicana
TAACCAAATAGTGCCTAACCTAATCAAACGAAACGTAAACTAACTCAAACTAACGTGCAGCGAACACCACTGCTTGCCTCCACAAATTCGAGCGGAGTATAGTATAGCAATGAAGAGCGCGGAAATGCACCGAATAGCAGCGTATAGCACAAGAGTCAAAGAATCTCTGACCAAAGCTTCCTGACTTAACCCAATGGTACGTAACCTGACTCAACCTAACGTCACAAGTCCACTATTGCTGACCTCACCAGAGGCAAGCAGAATATGCTACGGCACAGTGGAGCGTAGGAATCGACCACATTACAGTGCATAGCACAAAAGTCGAAGGTATCCCGACCACACCCGACCACTACTAACCCAACCAAACGTAGCAGAGCTCAGCCT
>NW_016966277.1:412-625 GCF_001483705.2 Eufriesea mexicana
GTATGATAGAGCACGTCAGAGCACAGAAGTCCATGGAATCGCAGTGTATATCAGTAAAGTCGAAGCTACCATTGCCTAACCCAAACAAACCGGACATAGCCAAAAACAGCCTAACTCAGCCTAACGTGCCGAAACCGCTATTGTAGCACTCCACAGCCGAGCAGGATATACTAGAGGACTGTAGAGCGCAGAAATGCTCCGAATAGCAGTGAC
>NW_016966278.1:0-1380 GCF_001483705.2 Eufriesea mexicana
ACATTCATCCATACATACATCCATAGATACATACTTACATACATCCATACATACATCGATGCAAACATCCATTCAAAGATCCATGCACACGTCCATGCATGCATCCATATACACATCCATCCACTCATACATCCATCCATCCATACATCCATACATCCATCCATACATACATCCATCCATACATACATACATCCATCCATCCATGCATCCATACAACCATACGTACATCCATTCATACATCCAAACATACATCCATACATCCATCCATCCATACATACATCCACTCATACATCCAGCCATCCATACAACCATACAAGCATTCATTCATAACCTCTTACAAACATACATTCATACATACGTACAGCCATACTTGCATACATCCATACATCCATACATCCATACATCCATCCATATATCCATGCACACATCCATGCATACATCCATACATTCATCCATAAAAGCACCCATTCATACATCCACTCTTCCGTCCATTCTCCCATTCATTCGTCCACCCACACATCCATACATCCATGCCTTCGTACATCCACATATTGTTACGTCCATACATCCATGCATACATACATCCGTACATCCATAACGCAAATATGTCCATACATTCATACATCCATACATACAAACGTCCATACATAAATACATCAATTCATCCATACATCCATCCATCCATACATCCATCCATCCATACAACCATACATCCACACATCCATACATCCACAAATCCATCCATCCATGCACTCATCCATCCATACGTACATCCATACATGCATCCATACATACATCCATACATCGATGCATACACCAATACACTCATCCATACATACATCCATGCATACATCCATACATAGATCCACCCATCCACCCATCCACAAAGCCATCCAACCATACATCTATCCATCCATACATCCCTCCATCCATACATCCATCCATTCATACATCCGAACATTCATGCATCCATACATCCAAAAATCCATTCATCCACTCCTCCATCCATCCATACATCCATCAATCCATACATCCCTCCATCCATACATCCATCCATTCATACATCCGAACATTCATGCACCCATACATCCAAAAATCCATTCATCCACTCCTCCATCCATCCATACATCCATCAATCCATACATCCAACATCCATACATCCATCCATACATACATCCATACCTTAATCCATCCATATATTCATTCTTCCGTACAACCATTCATCCGTACATCCGACCACCCATACCTCAATCCATCCATACGTACATCCATCCATACGGCCATCAATCCATACAACCATCCATCCATACACCCATTCTTCCATACATCCCTCCATCCATACATCCATCCATTCATACATCCAAACATTCATGCATCCAT
>NW_016966279.1:0-242 GCF_001483705.2 Eufriesea mexicana
GGATGTATGAATGTATGGTTGTATGGATGTGTGGGTGGATGAATGGATGTGTGGATGGACGGATGTACGGATGGATGGATGTATGGATGTATGGATGTGTGAGTGGATGAATGGATGGGTGGATGTACGGAATAATAGGTAATTGGATGGGTGGACGAGCGGTTGCGCGGATGGGTGGATGAACGGATGCGTGAATGTGTGGGTGGGTGTATGGATGGATGTATGTATGGATCGATCCGTGT
>NW_016966280.1:0-1147 GCF_001483705.2 Eufriesea mexicana
GCGACCACTATTGCTGTCCTCCGCAGAGCCAAGCATAACACATCAGTTGAGTGTAGAACGCAGACATCCATGGAGTCGCAGTGTATATCAGAAAAGTCAGAGCTGCCCAGGCCTAACCCAAACAAGTGGAATATGAACTAACATAGACAAACTGAACCTGACGTACCAAGTCCGCCATTTCTGCCCTCCCAAGGGCCAAGCAGGACTTACAAGAGCACCACAGAGCGCAGAGGTGCACCGAATAGCTGCGTATAGCGCAAAAGCTGAAGCTATCCTAACTAAATGTGGCGTATCCCTCCCGAAGCGAACATAATCTGACCCAGCCTTACGTGCTAATGACAATCTTGCTTAAATTACCGGAGGCAAGGTGAAAACATTAGAGCACAGCAGCGCGCTGGAATGCACCGAATGGCATACTATAGCAATAAAATCAAAGCTACCCTCTCCTAAACAAACAAACCGTAAAGTAGCAGAACGAAGCCTACCTGAAACTAACGCTCCGCAACCACTACTGCTAGCCTCTCCAGAGCCAAGCAGAACACATTAGCGGAGAGCGGAACTTAGAAATCCATATGATCGCAGTGTATATCAGAAAAATAAAGGTACCCGAACCTAACCCAATCCAACACAACATACCCAAACATTGCATAACTCAAACTAACGCGCAGAGACCGCTATTACCGCCCTCCCAGAGCAAAGCAGGACATACTAGACCACAGTAGAGCGAATAAACTCATCGAATTGCAGTGTACAGCACAATAGTTAAAGCTATTCTAACCAAACTCAGTCTAACCCATCCTCACCGAACGTAACCTATCTCAACTTAACGTGCCAAGACCGCTTTTGCTGCCCTCCCCAGAGCCAAGCAGGACTTACGAGAGCACAGTGGAGCGCACAAATCCGCCGAATAACTTTGTACAGCACAAGAGATAAAGCTGTCCTATCCAAACATAGCGTAACCCAACCGAACCGAACATAGCCTGACCAAACATAACGTGCAGAGACTAATATTGCTGGCCTCCCCACAAAGAAGCGGGGCACATAGCCACAAAGAAGCGGGGCACATTAGTGGAGAGTAGAACGTGGAAATCCATAGAATCGCAGTGTATATCATAGAAGTCAATGCTACATAAGCCTAACGCAAACA
>NW_016966281.1:0-249 GCF_001483705.2 Eufriesea mexicana
TTTCGACTAATATCGTGGTGTGCTAACTTCCTTGCGTAAGTAAGGAGGAAAGATGCTTTTTGATTGCTATATCCATTGTAATGAAATAGATTGTGGCTGGAAAATATAATTTTGTTGACATTTCCGACTAATATCGTGGTGACACAACTTCCTTGCCTTGGTCAGTGGGAAAAATACTATTGTCGCGCTATAGCCTTTGCAATGCAATGGACTCTGACAGGAAAATTCAATTTTACTGTCCTTTTAGAC
>NW_016966282.1:0-926 GCF_001483705.2 Eufriesea mexicana
TGAGTTTATTATTCGAACTTAGATATTTTAATACACTTAATGTTATAAATTTTGTGCTTTGCAATTAATATAAATTCCGTATTTCAACATATCTAGTTATATTGTATCATTTATATCATTTATATTATATCATTATATCATTTTTATAAAACAAGTTAGATATTTTTTTTCTAAAATCATTGCATTGAAGAAAGATAATTTTACGCTTGAAGCAATATTCATTTATTTTTCAGATGATTGAATTAACCGTTTGAGTGCCAAGCGGCGCGATCGCGCTTCTTCTATTTTGTGTCCAAAAGTGCCAGCACTCTGAGCTGCGAAGCTGACAATCAGGGCGCTCGGTTGGTGAACGCGGAATATGAGAAGCGCTATCGCGCCGCTCGGCATTTTTGGACACGGAATATGACAAGCGCTATCGCGCCGCTTGGCAAATATCGATTGGGAAACAATAATGACCCGTGGCACTCAAACGGTTAAAATGGAAGTACCATTATCTTAATATATATGCTCCACAAAACCACGAAACTTGGTATCCTTAATCTCTTCCAAATATTTCGAAATACGCGCACACTTTATCATCTCCCGACTTATTTCTGTATATGTTCTCATAATTTGGTATTTCGCACCTTCCTGTGTAGTCAGTCTTTCTTAGTATTCCTTAATACTCTGCAAAAAAGAGAAATTAAACATCGATGCCAATAATAATTATTACATTCTACAAAATTTTATAATTCAATAAACAATCTATACAGAAGAAAGAAGCTGATGAACCGGAAGTGGATGAGTGTACAAAGAGGTATGAGAGGAAAGGAAGTCGAATGAGAAGTTGAAGAAGAGGAAGGAAAATGCAAATACCATAAAAGAATAGAGGGCCAATATAAGATAAAATAATATGAGATTAATATAATATTATATAACATATATAA
>NW_016966283.1:0-535 GCF_001483705.2 Eufriesea mexicana
GCTGCAGAATCAGTCTGGAAAATTCAATTATATTGACATTTTCGACTAATATCGTGGTGAGCTCTTTTTGTTGCATGAATAAGGTGGAAAGGCACTATTGGCATGCTATAGCCATTGCAATGCTATAGAATCTGACTGGAAAATTCAATTTGATTGACATTTTCGACTATTATCGTGGTGAGCTAATTTTGCTGCATAAATAAGGAGGAAAGATTCTATTGGCATGCTATAGCCATTGCAATGCTATAGAATCTGACTGGAAAATTCAATTTGATTGACATTTTCGACTATTATCGTGGTGAGCTAATTTTGCTGCATAAATAAGGAGGAAAGATTCTATTGGCATGCTATAGCCATTGCAATGCTATAGAATCTGACTGGAAAATTCAATTTGATTGACATTTTCGACTATTATCGTGATGAGCTAACTTTGCTGCATAGATAAGGAGGAAAGATACTATTGGCATGCTACAGCCATTGCAGTGTAATAGAATCTGACTGGAAAAACCAATTTTATTGACATTTTCGACTAATA
>NW_016966284.1:0-549 GCF_001483705.2 Eufriesea mexicana
AGCAATAGTGGTCTTGGCACGATATGCTGAGTTGCGCAACGTTTGTTTGGGTCAGGTATGGTCGGGTTATGTTAGGATATCTTTCACATTGTGCTGTACACTGAAACGCTGCGGATGACTGTGATCTACTGTGCTCTAGTGTATTCTGCTTGGATCTGGGGAGGTCAGCAATAGTGGTGTAGGGCGGTTAGGTTGAACCAGGTTAGGGTTGGTTATGCTACGTTCGGTTAGGTTAGGCTAGGATAGCCTCGACTTTTGTGCTACACACTGCTATTTTGCCGACTTCTACGCAGTACTGTGATTGAGCGTGCTCGGCTTTGCTCTAGTGGGGCCAGAAACGGCAGCGGCGCGTTAGGCTGTATTAGGTTACGTTTGACTCGGTTAGGTTTGGACACGTTATGTTCGGGTATCCTTGACTTTCGGGCTTAAGTGTATGATTTCTGCGCTCTACTGCGCTCTGGCATATTCTGGCTGGCTCCGAGGTGTTCAGAAATAGAGGTCTAGGCACGTTCGATTGAGTTATGTTACGTTTGGTTAGGTTAGGCTGGG
>NW_016966285.1:0-514 GCF_001483705.2 Eufriesea mexicana
CTGGAAAATTCGATTTTATTGACATTTTCGTCTAATATAGTGGTGAGCTGCCTTTCTTGCATATATAAGGGGGAAGGATTCTACAGGCGTGCTATAGGCATTGCAATGCTATAGAAGCTGGATGGAAAATTCAATTTTATTGACATTTTCGTCTAATATAGGGGTGAGCTGCCTTTCTTGCATAAATAAGGGGGAAGGATTCTACAGGCGTGCTATAGGCATTGCAATGCTATAGAAGCTGGATGGAAAATTCAATTTTATAGTCATTTTTGACTCATTTCGCCGTGAGCCAACTTCCTTGCATAAGTAAGGAGGAAAGATACTTTTTGCGTGCTATAGCCATTGCAATGCAATAGAATCTTGCTGGAAAATTCAATTTTATAGTCATTTTTGACTCATTTCGCCGTGAGCCAACTTCCTTGCATAAGTAAGGAGGAAAGATACTTTTTGCGTGCTATAGCCATTGCAATGATGCAGAATCGGGCTGGAAAGTTCAATTTTATTGACATTTTCG
>NW_016966285.1:565-901 GCF_001483705.2 Eufriesea mexicana
ATTTTGGCGTACTATAGCCATTGCAATGCTGTAGAATCTGGCCCGAAAGTTCAATTTTATTGACATATTTTACTCATATCGTGGTGAGATAACTTTCTTCCAAAAATAACTAGGAATGATGCAATTGGCCTGCTATAGCCATTTCAATGCTAGAGAATCTGTCTGGAGAGATCAATTTTATTGACATTTTCGACTGGTATCGTATTGAGCTAACTTTCTTGCATAAATAAGGAGGAAAGATCCTTCTGGCGTGCTATAACCATTGCAATGATTCCGAATGTGCCTGGCAGTATCAATTTTATTGACATTTTTGACTATTATCGTGGAGAGCTAAAT
>NW_016966286.1:0-552 GCF_001483705.2 Eufriesea mexicana
GCAGAAAGCCACCAAATAGCAATTTATAGCACAAAAGTAGAAGGTACCGTGTCCTAACCATGCATAACCAAACCTAACCGATCTCAAAATAACTAGACCAAACGTGCCGCGACCATTATTGCTGGTCCCAGAGTCAAGCAGAATATGGTAGAACACAGTAGAGCACGCAGGTCCATACAATGGCATTGCACAGCACGTAAGTCGAAATTAAACTGACCTAACCCAACAAGTCTGACCTAACAAAACGTAACCTAACCCAAACTATCGATCGAAGACCACTGTTGCTGATATCCACAGAGCAAAACAGAATATACTATAGCACATGAGAGCTCAGAAATTCGCCACACTGCAGTGCAAAGAAAAATTCAATGGTATCCTAACCTCAACTGGCACAACCTTACCACACCAAACGTAGCACAGCTCAACCTAACGTGCCGATACCACAATTGCAGGCCTCCCCAGAGCCAAGCAGATTATACCAGAGCACATCATAGCGCAGATGTCAACTGCACTTCAGGGTACAGCCCAAAAAATCGAACATATCCCAACCAA
>NW_016966287.1:0-708 GCF_001483705.2 Eufriesea mexicana
TTCGATAAATCCATCCATCCATACATCCATCCACTCATTCATCCACCCATCCATTCATCCATAAAGATATACATCCATACATCCGTACATGCCTACATCCATACATTCTTACATCCATACATTCATACATACATACATCCATACATGCATTCATCCATTCATCCATGCATCCATACATCCATCCATGAATTAATCGACCCATCCATACATCCATACATTCATACATCCATACATCCATAATTCCATCCACCCACACCTCTGTCCATCCATACATCCATCATTCCATACATCCATACATATATACATCCATCCATTCATACGTACGTACATCCGATCCACACCGCAACCCACCCATACATCCATCCATCCACACAACCATTCATCCATACATACATACATCCATACGTCCATCTTTCCATACCTCCATCCATCCATACGTCCACCCATCCATACATCCATTGACCATAAAACAATCTATCTGTACTAGCACGCATTCATACATCCATCGATCCATACATCTATCCATTCATACATCCACCCATCCATACTTTGACTCATTCACACATACATAAATCTATCCACCCATACATCCATGCAACCATATATAGATCCATTCATACATCCATACATACATCCATACAAACATCTATCCATACATATATCCACTCATTCATCCAGGCATCCATACATACGTACATATATAGATCA
>NW_016966288.1:0-467 GCF_001483705.2 Eufriesea mexicana
CCTGACATGACGAGACCAGTACTTCTGGCCTCCACAGAGACAAGCAGTATGTAATAGAGCACAGTAGTTCACAGAAATACACAGAATAACATTGTATAGCAGGATAGCAGAAGCTACACGCACCAAACGTAACCTAACCTAACATAATCAGTCGTAACGTATCTCAACCTGACGTCCACAGACCACTGTAGCTGGCCACCCTAGAGCCAAGCAGAAAATACTAGCGCACAGCAAAGGGCTGAAGTCTACCTCATTGTTGTGTATAGCACAAAAGTCGGAGAAATATCCTGACCTATCTATGCCTAAAATAACCTACCCAAACGTAGTGTAACTCAACAAAACGTGACGGACAAATATTGCTGGCCTCCCCATTGCCGCGCAGACCATATTAGAGCACAGAAGAGAGCAGAGATTCACCGCATTGCAGTGTATAGCACAGACGTCAAATATACCCTAAGCTAACATCA
>NW_016966289.1:0-673 GCF_001483705.2 Eufriesea mexicana
ATGAATGTATGGATGTAGGTATGTATGGATGGAAGGATGTATGGGTCGGTGGATGGGTTTTAGTGTGGATGTATTGATGGATGGTTGGATGGAACGAAGGATGTGTGTATGGACGTATGGAAGGATGGATGGATGGTTTGTTGTATGGATGTATTAATGGATGGATGGATGGAACGATGGATGTACGGATGGATGTACGCATGGATGTATGTATGGATGCATGTATGGATGTATGTATGGATGTATGGATGTATGTATGTGTGGGTGTATGTATGGATGTATGTATGGATGCGTGTGTGGGTGTATGTATGGATGTATGGATGTACGTATGGATGTATGTATGGATGTATGCATGGATGTATGAACGGATATATGTATGGATGTTTATATGGATGGATGTATGGATGTATAGGTATGTACGTATGTATGGGTGAATGTATGTAAGGGTGTATGTATGAATGTCTGTGCTGATGCATGTATGAATGTAAGGATGGATTTAAGGATCGGTGGATGGACGTATGAATGGGTGGAAGGATCGGTGGATGGATGTATGGACGGATGGATGAATCGATGGTTTGAGGTTCGGATGGACGGATGTATGGGTGTTTGTGTGTATGAATGTAGTGAAGTATGGGTGTGTGGGTGTGTCTGTTTGGACGCATGCATGTGTGGA
>NW_016966290.1:0-342 GCF_001483705.2 Eufriesea mexicana
TTAGAAGGAACCAGAGAAGTCTGGGGTATTCTTTTTGATTATGAAATGCTCAATAGCCTTGTAAATTTTGCTCATGAATTGAAATATCCTCCATTAATGTTCCAACCTTTTACTCAAGGCTACACTAACTTCATTGCTTACAAAAATATAAATCTGCAGTTGCATAACACTCAGCCATTAATATAATAAATATTAATGTTAACAATACTTATTCTACATTATATCCTTTCAGCCAATCCCTTTACACCATAAAATCTTTTTTCTTATGCTTACACACATCTCGTCTCTTCGTACATTTGAATATATTGTGGTATCGCAGGATGAGCGGGTTATCTAGAGTGC
>NW_016966291.1:0-217 GCF_001483705.2 Eufriesea mexicana
GTGCACAGATATCGGCCGAACAGCAGTGTATACCGCAAAAGTCAATGTTAACCTAGCCATACCAATCCTGACCTAGCCAAGCCATGCGTATCCTAGCTTAACACAGTGCGCCGACACAATTATTGCTGGCCTCCCCAGAGCCAAGCAGAATATACTAGAGCACAGCAGAGCGCACAAATCCAACGAATAGCAGTGTATAGCACAAAAGTTTAAGGCA
>NW_016966291.1:381-1674 GCF_001483705.2 Eufriesea mexicana
AATCAAACATAATCTAACATAGCCTAACCCAGCTTAGTCTAACTCAAACGAACCTGCCGCGATCTATATTGCTGGCCCCTCCAGAGACAAGCGGATGTTAGTAGGGCAATGCTGTGCACAGACATCGACCGAATAGCAGTGAACAGCATAAGAGTCTAAGATACCGTAACCTAACCTGACCTTACCCAGCGCAACCATACGTATAACAACTAAACGTAACGAGACGAGGCCTCGTTTGGAGGTCTACCCAGAGCCATGCAGGGCATATTAGAGGAGAGGAGAGCGCAGAGGTCCATATGATGGCAGTGTATAGCACGAAAGTAAAAGATACCCTAACCTAACCCAAACAAATCTAACCTAACCAAACGTAACCTAACACAACATAACTCGCAGCGGCCACTATTTCTGGCCTACGCAGATCAAAGCTGGGAATACTTATTCGCAGTAGAGCGCAGAATTCCACCGAATTGTACTGTATAGCGCAAAAGTCAAAGCTAACATGTCCTAACCTAACAAAACGTGACCTAACCAAACTCAGCGTAACCAAACATACATGCCGAAGCCACTATTGCCGATCTCGCCGGTGCCAAGCGGATCATATTAGCGCACAGTAGGGCGCAGATGTCCGCATAACAACAGTCCATACCACCAAAGCCAAAGCAACCAGGAGTTAACCCAAACTAGTGTAAAATAGCCAAACATAATCTAACTAAGGGGCCGCGACCACTATTGCTCGCTTCCCCAGAGCCGAGCACAGTGTAGTAGATCACAGTATAGCACAGGGAACCACCGAGTGGCAGTGTATAGCACAAAAGACTAAGACATTCTATCCACACTTAACCAACCTTTACCGACATGAACGTGACATGACTCAAGCAAACGCGCCACGACTACTATTGCTGGTCTCCCCAGACAAAAGCGGATGCTAGACGAGCAACGTAAAGAGCGGACATCGACCGAATGGCAGCGTATAGCACATAAGGCAAAGCCATACCTATCAAACATAACCCAACATTGCACAACCGAGCGTAACCTAGCTGAACCAAACGCGCCAGGACCCCTATTGCTGGCCTCCCCAGAGTCAAGCAGATGCTTGTAGAGCAATTCAGTGAACAGATTTCGACCAAATGGCAGTGTACAGCACAAAAGTCAAAGCTATCCGATCCTTACCTAACCAAACGTAACGTAACCAAACGTAGCCTAACTCTTCCAAGCGTGCCAAGACTTCAGTCCCGGCCCTCCTCAGACCCAAGGAGATCACTTTAGAGGAGAGTAGATCGCAGAAGTGCATAG
>NW_016966292.1:0-619 GCF_001483705.2 Eufriesea mexicana
CACAACGATATTAATCGAAAATGTAAATAAAATTGAATTTTCCAGCCAGATTCAATAGCATTGTAATGGCTATAGTAGGCCAATAGTGTTTTTCCTTCTTTCGTATACAATGGAGCTAGCTCATCACGATATTAGTAGAAAATAACAATAAAATTTAATTTTCCAGACAGATTCTATAGCATTGCAATCGCTATAGCACGCCAATAGAATCTTCCCTCCTTATTTATGAAAGAAAGTTAGCTCACCACGATATTAGTCAAATATGTCAGTAAAATTGAATTTTCCAACGAGATCCTATAGCAATGCAATGGCTAACAACAGAATCTTTCCTCCTTATTTATGCACGAAAGTTAGCTCACCACGATATTGGTCAAAAATGCCAATAAAGTTGTTTCTTCCAGCCAGATTTTATGGCACTGCAATGGCTATAGCACGCCAATAGAATCCTTCCTCCTAAATATGGAAGAAAGTCAGCTCACCACGATAATAGACGAAAATGCCAATAAAATTGAATTTTCCAGCTTGTTTCTAAAGCATTGCAATGGCTGTTGCACAACAATAGAATCTGTCCTCCATATTTGTGCAAGGAAACTAGCTCACCACGATATCAGTTGAAAAT
>NW_016966293.1:0-355 GCF_001483705.2 Eufriesea mexicana
GATTGAAAATCTATAATCTGTTATAGCCTGGTGAATAGATCGCCTAACGCCTTCAATCCAAAGTCAAGTACAGCCACCTAGTTTACAGAGAATAGGTCTAGTCAGAACCTATAACCTGTAATATCTTAGTGAATATATCGTCTAACGCCTTCATTCCAATGGCAGGTACATCCGTCTACTTGCCAGAGAATATGTCCATTCAAAATATGTAACCCGTTATAGCTTGGTGAATAGGTCGCCTAACGCCTTCAATTAAATGGCAGGTACAGCCATCTACTTACCCGAGGATAGCTCTATTCAAAATCTAGATCTTGTTATAGATTGGTGTGTAGATCGCCTAACGCCTTCAACCGAA
>NW_016966294.1:0-506 GCF_001483705.2 Eufriesea mexicana
CGCTGTTACACTCTACTTGCTTCTGTGGACACCAGGAATAGTGCTCGCGGCACGTTGGGTCGTATCAGATTACCCTCGGTTATGATACATTTGGCTGGTTTTGTTTTGTTAGCTATGACTTGTGCGCTATAGACTGCGGTTCGGATGATTTCAGCGTTATACACTGCTCTCCTATACTCCGCTTAGCTCTCGTGAGACCAGCAACAGCGGTCGTGGCACGTGAGGTTGTGTTACGTTACGTCCGCTTGTGTCACGCTTGGTTATAGGACAGGGTAGTCATGACTTTTGTGCTATACATTGCTATTCGGCCTATTTCGGCACTCTACTGTGCGCTGATATGCTCTGCTTGCGCTGCGGAGTCCATCAATAGGGGTCTTGGAACGTTCGGTTGTGCTAAGCTGCGTTTCGTTATGTCATATTTGATATGGTAAGAACAGAGTAGGCTTGACTTTCTTGCCATACACTGCTATACGGTGGATTTTTGCGCTCTGCTGCGATATAATACA
>NW_016966295.1:0-561 GCF_001483705.2 Eufriesea mexicana
TTGAATAATCCAGACAGATTCCATAGCGCCGCAATGGCTATAGCACGCCAATAGAATCTTTCCACGTTATTTGTCCAAGAAAGTCAGCTCACCACGTTATTGGACGAAAATGTTAAGAAAATTGAATTTTCCAGACAGACTCTATATCATTGCAACGGCTATAGCACGCCAATAGAATCTCACCTTCTTATCTAAGCAAGAAAGATAGATCACCACGATATTAGTCCAAAAAGACAATGAAATTGAATTTTCGTGCCTGATTCTATAGCATTGCAATGGCTATAGCACGCCAATAGAATCCTTCCTCCATATTTATGCAAGAAAGTTAGCACACCCCGATATTAGTCGAAAATGTTAATGAAGTAGAATTCTCGACCCAGATTCTATAGCATTGCATGGCTATTGCGTGCAAATAGAATCCATCCTCCTTATATATGCAAGGAAGAAATCTCACCACGATATTAGTCGAAAATATTAACAAAATTTAATTTTCTACCCAGATTCTATAGCATTGCAATGGCTATGGCTCGCAAATAGAATCCTTCCTCCATATTTATGCAA
>NW_016966296.1:0-575 GCF_001483705.2 Eufriesea mexicana
AGCAGAGTACAGCAGAGCGCAGAAGTCAATGGAATCGGAGTGTATAGCGGAAAAAATCAAAGCAATCCGGACCTAAGCCCAAACCGACATAACCTACCCAAACGTAGCATAACTCAACATAACGTGCCGAGACAATAATTCCTGGCCTCCCCAGAGCCAAGCAGAAAGTATTAGAGCAGAGTGGAGCGCAGAAATATACCGCACTCCAGTGTACAGAGGAAAAGTCGAAGATACCCTAGCATAGCCTGACCTAACCTAACCTAACCGAACGTTACTAAACTCAACCTAGCGTGCCGATGACACTATTACTCGCCCCCAGTTCCAAGTAGAGTGTACTACAGCACAGAAGAGCGCAGAATTCCAACTCATTGCAGTATATAGCTCAAAAGTCGAACACATCCCGTCGTAAACTAGCCAAGCGTAACGCAAATAACGCAGCGAAACGTAACCTAACTCAACCGAACATCCTGAGACCGCTATTATTGGCCTCTACAGAGGCAAGCAGAACATACTATAGCACAGTAGAATGCAGAAAGCCAGCGAACAGCAGTGTGTAGTACAAAAGTCAAAGCTAC
>NW_016966297.1:0-626 GCF_001483705.2 Eufriesea mexicana
CTGCTACTCCGTGGATTTCTATGACCTACTGAGCTCTTCTACATTCTGTTTGGCTCTGGGAAGACCAAGAGCAGAGTTCACGGTGCGTCATGTTGTGTTATGCTACGCTTGGATAAGTTACACTTGATATGGTCAGGATAGTATATCTGCGTCATTTGTGCTACTCACTGCAGTGCTGTGGATTTCTGCACCCCACTGTGCTCTAACACATTCTGCTTTTCTCTGTGGGGCCAGCAATAGTGGTCGCGGCGCGTTAGGTTGAGTTAGTCTATGTGCGCTTATGACACGTTTGGTTATGTGTGGACAGAGTAGCTTAGGCTTTTGTGCCATACGCTGCTATTCGGTGAATTTCGGCCCCTTACATAGCTCTACTGTACCCTGATCGACTTATGGGTGGCGAGCAATAACGGTCGTGGCACGTTACGTTGTGCTATGTTACGTTTCGTTGGGTTGGGTTAAGCTATGTTTGGTTAGGGTAGCCTTCTATTTGGCGCTATACACAGTTATTCGGCGGATATCTATGAGGTACTGTGCCCTTCTACGCTCTGATTGTATCTTGGGAAGCCAGGAGCAGTGGTCGCGGCACGTTGTTCCGGGCTGTGCTACGTTCGGTTATGTTATGGTAG
>NW_016966298.1:0-768 GCF_001483705.2 Eufriesea mexicana
TGCAATGGCTATAGCAAACCAATAGCTTCTTTCCTTCATATTTACGCAGAAAGGCTTGCTCACCACAATATTAGCCGAAAATGTCAATAAAATTGGTCTTTTCAGTCAGATTATATTGCAATGCAATGGCTATAGCAACACAATGGAATCTTACCTCGTTCTTTACGCAGAAAAGGCTGCTCACCTCGATATTAGTCGAAACTGTCAATAGAATTGAACTTTTCAGTCAGATTCTATTGCAATGCAATGGCTATAGCAAACCAATGGAATCCTTCCCCCCTTACTTGTGCAGAAAAGTCTGCTCAAGGAGATATTAGTCGAATATGTCGATAGAATTGATCTTTTCTGCTGATTCTGTTGCAAAGCAATGGGCATAGCAAGCCAATAGTATCCTCCCTCCTTATTTAAGCCGAAAAGTATGCGCACCACCATATTAGACGACAATGTGCTTTCCGGTCAGATTCCACTGCAATGCAGGTGCTGCAGCAAACGAATGGGATCTTTCCTTCGTGTTTATACAGATTCGTCTGCTCGCCTCAAAATTTGACGATAATGTCAATAGAATTGAACTTTTCAGGCAGATTCTACTGCAATGCAATTGCTATAGCAAACCAATAGAATCTTTCATAGTTATTTATGTAGAATATCTTGCTCACAGCGTTATTAGTCGAAATTGTCAATAAAATAGAACATTTCAGACAGATTATACTGCAATGCTATGGCTATAGCAAACCATTAGAACCTTACCTCGTTGTTTACGCAGAAAAG
>NW_016966299.1:0-1383 GCF_001483705.2 Eufriesea mexicana
CTATCGTGCCGAGATCACCATTTCTGGCCATCCCAGAGCCAATCTGAAAGTAATAGAGCGCATTAGATCGCAGAAAGCCACCGGGTAGCTGTGTATAGCAAAAACGTCAGAGCTATCCTCCCCTAACCTAACCGCTCGTGACATAGCCGAACGTAGCCTAGCTCAGCCTAACGTGTCGCGACCACCATTGCTTGGCTCCTCACGGACAGGCAGAACATATTAGAGGAGAGTAGAGCCCAGAAATCCACAGAATCGCAGTGCATTGAACGAAGTCAGGGCTATCCAGGCCTAACCAAAACTATGAAAACCCATGCAATCGTAACCTACCTCAATCTAGCGTGCCGAGACCACAATAAGAAGCCTCCCGAGAGTCGAGCAGAGAATAGTAGGGCAATGTAGTGGGTAAAAGTCCACTGAGCGGCAGTGTATTGCGCAAAAGCCAAAGATATCCTATCGTATCCTATCCAAGCGTAATATAACCGAAGGTAACTTAACGTAACCTAAGTAGGCGCGACCATAACTGCAGGCCACCCCAGGGCCATTCAGAGCATATTAGAGCACAGTAGGGCGGAGAAATACACCGAAGAGCAGTGTACAGCACAAAACTCAAAGCTATCCTGTCCTGACCTAACGAAATGTATCGTAATCGAACGTAACATATCTCAAACCAACGTGCCGAGACAACTGCTGCTGGCCTCCTCAGGGCCAAGCAGAATGTTGTAGAGAACAGACGAGCGCAGGAAACTGCCCAATAACGGTGTATAGCACGAAAGTCAAAGCTGTGCTAACCGAACATAGCGTAACCTTAACTAACCAAACGTAACCGGAAACAACCGAAGGTGCCGAGACCACAATTTCTGGTCTTTATAGAGACAACTGGAAAGTATTAGAGCACAGTAGGGAGCAGAAATTCTCGAATAGCAGCGCGCAGCAAAGAAGTCAGTGCTACACTCTCCTAACATAACAAAGCGTAACATAGCCAAAAGCAAACTATCTCAGCCTATCGTGCCGTGATCACTACTGCTGACCACTCCAGAGCCGAGCAGCACAGATTAGGGGAGAGGAGAGTTCAGAGATCCATAGAAACACAGTGTATAGACGAAGGTCATGGCTATCATAGTCGAACTATACCTAACCCAAACTCGCAAATATAACATAACGGTGATCGCGGCAAGTTAAGGCAAGTTAAGTTCGGCTAGGTTCGGTTAGATTATGTTTGGCCTGGTTGCCTTCGTCTTTTGTGCTGTGCACAACAATGCGGTCGATTTCTACTCTCTACTGTGCTCTAGCATATTCTGCCCGGCTCTGCGGGTGCCAGAAATAGTGGTCTCGGCACGCTAGGTTGTGTTAAGTTTCGTTTGGTTAGGTTAGGATAGGATGGAT
>NW_016966300.1:0-1140 GCF_001483705.2 Eufriesea mexicana
GCTGACAAGTATTGCTGGCCTCCGCGGAGCCGAGCAGGGCATATTGGAGTAGAGGGAAGCGCCAAGATTCACCGAATAACAGTATATACTTCGAAAGACACATCTATTGAGACCCAACCCAAGCAGACATAACCAAGTCAAACGTAGCCTAACCCAAACAAACGTGCCGAGACCACTATTACTGCCCTCCCGATAGTCCAGCAGTGTACATCAGAGCACCGTAGAGCGCAGAAGGCCGCCGAATTAAAGTTTAAAGCAGAAAAGAGGAGGATACACTAACCTAACCTGACCAAAACCAAACCTAACCAAACGTAACCAACCCCAACCAAACGCGCCCAGCCAACCATTGCCGGACTCTCCTTCGTCAAACAGGGCATGTTAGGGGAGAGTAGAGCGTATAGTTCCCTATGATTGCAGTGTACAGCACGAAAGTTGGTGGTGTCCAGACATAACCTAAACAATCGTAACCCAACCGAACGCAACCTAACACTAGCCGACGGGCCGCGGCCGCTGTTTCTGGAATTCCCAGAGCAAATCTTGGAGCATTAGATCAGAATAGGTAGCAGATATAGACTACATAGCAGTGTACAGCACAAAGGTCATAGCTATCCTCTCCTAACCTATCAAAGCGTAACCTAACCAAATGCAGCCTAACTGCACCTAACGTGCCGAGACCAATATTTCTGGACTCCCCAGCGCCAGGCAGAGGATATTAGAGCACAGTAGACCGCCGCTATCCATCGAAGAGCAGCGTGTAGCACAAAAGTCAAGCCTATCCTATCCAAACCAATCTAAACCGTACCCAACCAAACGTAACCTATTTAAACCGAACGTAACACGAACCCTATTGCTGGCCTCCCCAGAGACAAGCAGATGATAGTAAAGCAACGCAGGCGTCGAACGAATAGCGGTGTATAACACAAAGGTCAAAGCTATACTAACCAAACGTATCCCAACCTAGCCAAGCCATGCATAACATAGCCCTACCTAGCGTACTAAGACCACTATTGCTGGCCCCCTCAGTATCAACCAGATAATACTATAGCACAGTAGAGACAAAAAGTTCACCGTATAGCTTTGTATAGAAGAAAGTCAAAACTCAGATAACTTATCCTATCCAAACTTACCGAAACCAAACGT
>NW_016966301.1:0-631 GCF_001483705.2 Eufriesea mexicana
ATATACCCGTAACGTGCCGAGACTAATACTATTGGCCTCCCCATAGACAATCAGAATATACTATAGCACAGAGGAGCGCAAAAATCCACCGAATAGCAGTGTGGAGCACAGAAGCCAAATATATCCTAGCCAAACTCGACCCAACCTAACCTAACCAAACGTAGTCTAACTAACCATGACGTACCGCGACCGCCATTGATAGCCTTCGTAGAGCCAAGCGGAGCATATTAGAGTACATTAGAGAGCAGAAATCCACCGAATAGAGGCGTATGGCACAAAAGCCTAAGCAACTCTCTCCTAACCTAACAAAACGCAACATAAGCAAACGTACCTAAACTGAACCTAACGCATCGAACCCACTATTGCAGACCTCCACAGAGGCAAGCAGAGTGCACTAGAGCACAGTGGTGCGCATAGATACAATGCATTGCAGTGAAAACCACAAATGTCGAAGATATACTGGCATATCCTGACCTAAGGTAACCAAACCAAACGTAGCGTAACTCCACAGAGCGTGCCGCGACAACTGCTGCGGTACTTCACAAAGCGAAGCAGATTACAGAAGAGGCCAGTATATCACAGGAACGCGCCGGATAATAGTGTACAGGACGAAAGTGGAAGAAATCTTAAG
>NW_016966302.1:0-579 GCF_001483705.2 Eufriesea mexicana
ATCCATCCATATATCCATACATGCAGACAGCCATACATCCATACGTCCATACTTCCGTACATCAGTCCATCCATACCTCAATCCGTCCATACACCCATCAATCCAAACAACCATTCATCCATACATACATCCATCTATACATCCATCTTTCCATACATCCATCCATCCATACCCATCCATACAACCACCCATCCATACATCCATCGAAACATACATCCATACATCCATACATTCATACAACCATACATCTATCCGCCCATACATCCATCCATCCATTCATACATACATCCACACACCCACACATCCATACGACCAGAAATCCATCCATCCATGCACTCATCCATCCATACGGACATCCATACATACGTCCATACACACATCCATACATCCATGCATACACCCATACCCTCATCCATACATGCATCCATAGATACATCCGTTAGTGCATCCATACATACACCCATGCATACATCTATACACATATCCACCCATCCACCCATCCATAAATCCATCCAACCATACAAACATACATACATACATCCCCACATCCATACTTCCATAAATGCATCCATTCGTACG
>NW_016966303.1:0-816 GCF_001483705.2 Eufriesea mexicana
GGCGGAAAGATCCTTTTGTCGTGCTATAGCCATTGCAATTCAGTACAATCTGGCTGGAAAGTTAAATTTTGTTGACATTTTCAACTAATATCGTTGTGAGTTAACTTGCTTGCGTAATAATGAGGAAAGATTCTGTTGGCGTGCTACTGGCGTTGCAATGTTGAAGAATCTGTAAGGAAAGTTCAATTTTATTGATATTTTCGACTAATATCGTGGTGAGCTAACTTCCTTGTATAAGTAAGGAGGAAAGATTCCTTTTGAATGCTATAGAAATTGCATTGACATAGAATGAGGCTGAAAATACAATTTTGTAGACATTTTCGACTACTATGCTGGTTAGCTAACTTTCTGGCATAATTAAGGGAGAACGATACTATTGTCGTGCTGTAGCCATTGCAATGCTTTAGAATGTGACTGGAAAATTCAATTTTATTGACATTTTCAAATAATACCGTGGTGAGCTAACTTCCTTTGTAAGTAAGGAGGAAAGATGCTTTTTGAGTGCTATAGCCATTGCAATGATATAGAAGCTTCCTGGAATATTCAATTTTATTGACATTCACGACTAATATCGTGGTGAGCTAACTTTCTTGTATAAATAAGAAGGAAAGATTCTATTCTCGTGCTATAGGCATTGCAAAGCTATAGAATCTTCCTAGAAAATTCAATTTTATTGACATTCTCGACTAATATCGTGGTGAGCTAACTTTATTGCAAAAATAAGGAGGAAAGATTCTATTGACGTGCTATCGCCGTCGCAATGCTATAGAGTACGTCTGGAAAGTTCAGTTTTGTTGACATTTTCGACTAATATCG
>NW_016966303.1:1436-2161 GCF_001483705.2 Eufriesea mexicana
CTATTGGCGTGCTACAGCAATTGCAATGCTATGGACTCTGGCAGGAAAATTCAATTTTAATGACAATTTCGACTAATATCGTGGTTAGCCACCTTTCTTGCATAAGTAAGGCGGAAACATTCTGTTGGCGTGCTCTAGTCATTGCAAAGCTATAGAATCTGGAAGGGAAATTCAATTTTATTGACATTATCCACTAATATCGTGGTGACCTATCTTCCTTGCGTAAGTAAGGAGGAGAGATGCTTTTTGAGTTCTATTGCCATTGGAATGATATAGATTGATGCTGGAAAATACAATTTTGTTGACATTTTCGACTTATATCGTGGTGAGATAACCTCCTTGCGTAAGTAATCAGGGAAGACCGTTTTGGCGTGGTATAGCCATTGCAATGCTGTAGAACCTGTCTAGAAAGTTCAATTTTATTGACATTTTCGACTAATATCGTGGTGACTTAACTTCCTTGCATAACTGTGGAGGAACGATTCCATTGGCGTGCTTTAGGCATTGCATGTTATAGGATCCTCCTGGAAAATAAAATTTCATTAACATTTTCGACTAATATCGTGGTGACCCAACTTCCTTGTATAAGTAAGGAGGAAAGATTCTTTTTGGGTGCTATAGCCATTGGAATGATATAGAATCTGGCTGGAAAATACAATTCAGTCGACATTTTCGACTAATATCCTGGTGAGCTAACTTCCCTGCGTAAGTAAGGAGGGAAGGTG
>NW_016966304.1:0-471 GCF_001483705.2 Eufriesea mexicana
CAACCGTCCACTATGTTAACCTAACGTGCCGAGACCACAATTGCTGGCCTCCACAGAGCCAAGAAGGACATACTGGAAAACAGTGGGGCGCAGAAATCCACCGAACAGCAATGTATAACGCAAAGTCAAAGCCACCCTAACCAAACGTAGCCACACCTAAACTTACCAAACGTAACCTAACTCGACCTGCCTTACCATGACCGCTATTCCTGGCCTCCCCAGAGTCGAGCATGGTATAGTAGAGCAATGAAGGGCGCAGAAGACCACCGAGAGGCAGTGTACAGTGCTAAAGTCTAAGTTACCCTATCCTATTCTATCCAAACGTAACATAACCTAACCAAACATAACTCAACGTAACGTGCCTACACCACTACACTACCGCTAACTTCTACCGAGCGAAGCAGAGTGTACTGGAACACAGTAGAGGGCAAAAATCCGCCGCGTTGAAGTGTAAAGCAGAAAAGTAGGAGA
>NW_016966305.1:0-642 GCF_001483705.2 Eufriesea mexicana
CCGTCATGACCAGACCTGACACGACATGTCCTAACCTGAGAAGGCCAGACCTGACCAGACGTGCCCTGACCTGACATGACATGAACTGACCTGACCGGACCTGATCAGACCTGACCTAATCTGCCCTAACCTAACCTGACCTAACCGAAATGACATGACCGGACCTGATCAGACCTGACGTAATCTGGCCTAACCTAACCTTACCTTACCTTACCTAACCTAACCTATCCTAACGTTGTAAAACCTATCCTAGCCAAACCTTCCCAAGCTTTAGCAAACCTAACATAACCAAACCCAACCTACCCAAACTTTTCCTATCCTAACATAACGAAACCTCAACTAACATGACCTAACCTAACAAAGCTAACCTAGCTTCACCTAACCTAACATAACCCAACCCAAACGATCCTAACCTAACCTAATCAAACCTAATCTAATCTCAACTACCCTAACCTAACTTATCTTAAGCTGACCGACCCTAACCTAGCCTAACATAACCTAACCTGACCTGACCTGACCTGTCCTGGCCTGACTTGACTTGACCTGAACTTACCTGGCCTGACATGGCCTGGCCTGAAGTGACCTGACATGGCCTGGCCTGAAGTGACCTGACATATCCTGGCCTGGCCAGACCTGATCTGA
>NW_016966306.1:0-504 GCF_001483705.2 Eufriesea mexicana
GTTTGTTTGAGATTTGCGACATTTGGCTATTTTACGTTGGCTATGGTTAGGTTTGGATATCTTCGTCTTTTCGCCTATGCACTGCGATTCTATGAATTTCTGCGCTATACTAGCCTCCATTATGCACCGCTAGGCTGCTTGTAGGCCAACTATACTGGTAGCGGCAGGTAAGGTTGGGTTGGATTTCGTTTCGTAGTGTTAGATTACTTTGGTTTGGTCCAGATAGCTATGACTTTTGCGCTCATCCCTGCTATTCTATGGACCTCTGCGTCCTACTGTGCTCTACCGTATTCTGCTTGTCTCTGGGGACGCCAGCAACAGTGGCCGCCGCACGTTTGTTTTTGTTATGTTACGTTAGGTTAGGTTTGGTCAGCATTACGGTCAGCATTTCTTTGACTTTTGTGCCGTACACTGCTATTCGTTGTATTCCTACGCTCCACGTTGCTCTACTATACTCTGCTTGACCCGGAGGTGGGCATTAATATTGACTGCGGCACGTTAGGT
>NW_016966307.1:0-356 GCF_001483705.2 Eufriesea mexicana
ATTGGCGTGCTATAGGCTTTGCAATGCTATAGAATCTTGCTGTAAAGTTCAATATTATTGACATTTTCGACTATTATCGTGGTGAGCTACCTTTCTTGCCTAAATAGGCAGGGTAGATTCTATTGGCGTGCTGTAGACCTTGCTATGATATAGAGTGCGGTTGGAAACTTCAATTTTATTGAGATTTTCGGCTAACATCGTGGTGAGATGACATTCTCGCATAAAAAAGGATGAATGATTCTATTGGCTTTCTATAACCATCGCAATGCTATAGAATCCGGATGGTAAATTCTATCTTATTGACATTTTAGGCTAATATCGTGGTGAGTTACCTTTCTCGCATAAACAAGGAGGAA
>NW_016966308.1:0-895 GCF_001483705.2 Eufriesea mexicana
TCTTCTCGCGCTGGAACCACGCCAAGAAGAGGTAGCGGGGGCGCTGTGACGCCTGCTACACAAACTGTGTGGGCCAGGCGTGAGTGTGCCCCGCCTCTACATGTGAGTCGCGCAATCGTTGGCCCTTTACGGGGCTGCAATCTGGGCGAACGACCTGACCGCTAGTCCGCAGAGTCGGTTGATTCTCCAGCGAGTTGCTCGCAGGATGGCGATCAGGGTCGTGCACGGTATCCGCACGATTTCCCACGGGGCGGCGATGGTCCGGTGGGTGTTCCGCCGTTCGAAATGCAAGCTGCGGAGAGGCCCGTATCTGCGGACTCCTCTGCCGTGGCGGAGGCGGTGCTCCCGAAGAGGGGGCCGTTTGGTTGAGGCGATGGTTCCGACAGACAGTGATGCCCGCTTGCCGAGCTCGGCTGAAGAAGACGAGCAGCCGGCAGCACCGGCCGATCGCTTCTGTGCTCCCCGTGCTGGATGCACGGGCGCGCAGCGGCAGCCGGCAAACGTTCCGCCTGATACTGGTGCTAACCGGGCGCGGGTGCTTCGGGTCGTACCTGAGTCGTATCGGTCGGGGACGTGATACTCGGTGTCATCACTGCGAGGAAGCGCGACACACGGCGCGGCACACGCTGGAGGAATGTCCAGCGTGGGCTCGCGTGCGCCGGGTACTTTGTCTCGTGGTGGGTCGGTACATTTCCCTCTCCGTCGTCGTGGCGCAGATGACGAAGTGCTTAGGTGCTTGTTGTGAGGTGGTCTCCTCCTGCCAGGCGGTTATGCTGCAGAAGCAGGCCGCGGAAGGATACCGCGAGCGTAGCGCGTGATCCTCGCGCGTAGAGCGCCGGAGGCTGCAAGCGTGGCGCCGCTGGACGCCGCGTGCTCGGCCGGATGTGTAAACGCT
>NW_016966309.1:0-527 GCF_001483705.2 Eufriesea mexicana
TCTTCTCGCGCTGGAACCACGCCAAGAAGAGGTAGCGGGGGCGCTGTGACGCCTGCTACACAACCTTTGTGGGCCAGGCGTGAGGGTGCCCCGCCTCTACATGTGAGTCGCGCAATCGTTGGCCCTTTACGGGGCTGCAATCTGGGCGAACGACCTGACCGCTAGTCCGCAGAGTCGGTTGATTCTCCAGCGAGTTGCTCGCAGGATGGCGATCAGGGTCGTGCACGGTATCCGCACGATTTCCCACGGGGCGGCGATGGTCCGGTGGGTGTTCCGCCGTTCGAACTGCAAGCTGCGGAGAGGCCCGTATCTGCGGACTCCTCTGCCGTGGCGGAGGCGGTGCTCCCGAAGAGGTGGCCGTTTGGTTGAGGCGATGGTTCCGACAGACAGTGATGCCCGCTTGCCGAGCTCGGCAAGACGAGCAGCCGGCAGCACCGGCCGATCGCTTCTGTGCTCCCCGTGCCGGATGCACGGGCGCGCAGCGGCAGCCGGCAAACGTTCCGCCTGATACTGGTGCTAACCGGGCG
>NW_016966310.1:0-771 GCF_001483705.2 Eufriesea mexicana
TATGTTACGGTTGGTTAGGTCGGGAGAGGGTAGGTTTGACTTTAGTGCTATAGTCTGCTATTAGGTGGATTCTTGCGCCCTGCAGGGCACTAATATTATCAGCTTGGATATGGGAAGGCCAGAAATACTAGTCACGGCACGATCCGTTGAGCCACGCTACGTTCGGTTAGGTTGGGTAAGGCTAAGCTTTGTTAACATTGCTTCAACTTTTATGCTGTTCAGTGCTGTTTGGTGGATTTGCGCGGTCCACTGTGCTCTAGAATGCCCTGCTTGGCACTGGGGATGGCAGGAATGGCGGCCTCGGCACGTTAGGTTGAGTCGTGTTACGACCGGTTAGCCTGGGTTATAATAAGTTTGGTTGTGACAGCTTTTTCTTTTGTGATGTGCACTGCTATTCGTCGGACCTGTGCCTCTGCTGTGCATTAGTACGTCCTGCTTGGCTCTAGGTGTGGCGGGGAGCAGCAATTGTGGTTTCGGCTCGTTAGGTTGAGTTAGGCTATGTTTGGCTATGTTCCGTTGGTTTGGAATAGGCTTACGTAGTTTCGTCTTTTCCGATATACACTGCGTTCCTTCGGATTTCTGCATTCCACTCACCACTATTGTGTTCACCTTGGCTCTGTGGAGGCCAGCAGTAGTGGTCGCAGCACTTCAGCTTGAATTACGTTACGTTTGGTTATGTTGCGATTGGTTAGGTTAAGAGTGGATAGGTTTGGCTTTAGTGCTATACCCTATTATCAAGTGGATTCCTGCGCCCTACAGTGCTCCAATATT
>NW_016966311.1:0-897 GCF_001483705.2 Eufriesea mexicana
TACCCTAATATTTTCTGCTCGGCTTCGCGGAGGCCAGCAATAAATGTTTCGTCATGTTAGGTTCATTTCAGTTACGTTCTGTCAATCTAGGTTATGCGAAGTTCGGCCTGCGTGGCTTTGTCGTTCGTGTTACACACTCTTATACAGTGGATATCGGCACTCTACTGTGATGTACTACCATCTTCTCGGCCCTGGGCTGGCCAGCATTTGTGGTCGCAGCACGCTATCTGGTGTGCACAGCAATAGTGTTCGCGGCATGTTAGGCTTAGTTTCGTTACGCTTGGAAGCGTTACGATTGGTTAGGTTAGGGTATCTCTGACCTCTGGACCACGCATAGCTATTTTATGTACTACTGCGCATTACTGTGCTCTTACACTCTCGGCCTGTTTGCGGGGACGCCAGGAATAGTGGTCGCGGCAAGTTAGGTTGAGTCATGTCCCGTTTGGGTAGGTAAGATTTGGCCAGGCTAGTATCGGATATCATTGACTCTTGCGCAGTACACTGCTATTCGGCGGATTTCTGCGATTCACAGTGCTCTAATATGCTCTGCGCTGCTCTGGGGATGCCAACATTAGCGGTCTCGGCACGTTAGGTTGGGAGAGACTACGTTTCGACAGGCAACGGGTACCCGATAGTCCGGGTTAGGTCTCTCTCTGGGTTATCTTTGACTTTCGTTTTATAAACTGCTGTTCGTTAGATTTCAGAGTCCTACTGTGCCCTAATATCTTCTGCTTTGCCGTGGGTACGTGTGCAATAGGGGTCTTGGCACGCTAGATTGGGTTAGGTTATGTTTGGTTGTGTTATGTCACAGGATTGCTTTGACTTTTGTGCTATATACTGCGATTCGGTGGATTTCTGCACTCTACTGTGCTCTAGAATGTTCTGTTAGGTTCTGAA
>NW_016966312.1:0-1756 GCF_001483705.2 Eufriesea mexicana
TCGAATAGCAGTGTATAGCACAAAAGTCTAAGGCATCCTAATCCAACCTGTCCTAACCTAACCCAACCAAACGTAGCCAGCACAGCATAACGTGCTGAGACTGCTATTGCTGGCCACCCGAGCGTCAAGTAGAGAATATTAGAGCACTCCAGAGCGCAGAAATCCACCGTGTAAGAGCGTATTGCGTAAAGGTCAAAGCTACCCTCCCCTAAAACCAATAGGCACATACCCATACGTAACATAACTCAACCTAACACGCAGCGACCAATATTTCTGTCCTCCCCAGAGGCAAGCGGAGTATTGTAGAGCACATTAGAGCGCAGAAATCCACGGTACAACAGTATATACCAGGAAAGCCAAAGCTATCCAAACCTAACCCAGACGAACATGTCGTAACCAAACGTTACCTAACCAAACCTGACTTGCCGCGACCGCTACAGTTGGCCTCCCCAGAGCCAAGCAGAGCATATTAGAGGAGAGTAGCTCGCTGGCAGATTATATCGCAAAGGTCGGAGGCACTCTAACACAGCCTGCCCTACGCTAACCTAACCAAACATAGCCTAACTCAACATAAAGTGACGAGCTCAACATTGCTGTCCTCCCCAGAGCCAAGCAGAGAATATTGGGGCAATGAAGAACGCAGAAATCCACAGAAAGCCGGTCTGTAGCATAAAAGTCGAAGCTACCCTAACAAAAACTAACCATACCTGACCGAACCACACGTAAAATATCCCAACATAACGTGCGGCGACCATAACTCAGGCGTCCACAGGGACAAGCAGAGCATGATACAGCACAATAGGTGGCAGATATCCACAGAGTAAGAGCGTATAACACAAAGGTCAGAGCTGTGCTCCCGTAACCTATACAATCGACACATACCCAAACACAACTTAATTTAACCTAATTGGCCGGGACCACTATTACTGGAATCCGCAGAGCCAAGCTGAAAACACTGGAGCACAGCAGAGCGCAGCAAGCCACCAAATAGCAGCGAAGAGAAAAATCGGCATAGGTACCTTAACCTTACCTGACCAAATTTAACCAAACGTTACGTAGACCAACTAAATGTAACTAGCCGAGTCCAATACTGCCGGTCTCCCCATCGACAAACAGATCAAATTAAATCAGAGTAGAACGCAGAAGTCCAAGGAACGGCAATGTATAGGAGAAAAGTCGAAGCAACGAAAACCTATCCCAAACCAGCGAGACCTTACCAAACACAGACTAACTCAACATAACGTGCCGCGATCACTATTGCTGGACTGCACATGGCCAACCAGAGTAGAGTAGAGACCAGCAGAACGCGGAAGTCCACCTAATAACAGCTTACACCACGAAGTCAGAGCTATCCAAGCCTAAGCCAGAATATCATAATCTAACCAAACATAGCCTAACTCAACCTACCGAGCGAGGCCACTGTGACTGGGATACGCAGGGACGAGCAGAGCATAGTAGTGCAATGTAGAGCATAGAAATCCACCGAATGTCTGTGAATGACACAAAAGTCAAGGCCGTTCTATCCAAACCTAACCTGACCTAACATAACCGAATGTCACCTAACACAGCCTAATACCTAACATAACCGAACGTCACCTAACACAGCCTATCGCGTCCCGAACACTATTGTTGGCTTCGCCAGAGCCAAGCAGAGCACATTAGAGGAGAGTCGAGCGCAGAAGTCAGTAGAATTGCAGTGTACGGCTGAAAGCTCGGAGCTACCCAAGCGCTACCCAAGCCAGCATATCCTAACCGA
>NW_016966313.1:0-1136 GCF_001483705.2 Eufriesea mexicana
GAAGCATTCGAATATTGTACGAAATACTCGAATGCACAAACAATGAAAACTAGAAGGAAAGAAGTAATATCTGAAAGAAGAAAATGAATTAAAACCTGAAACAAAAAATAATTAGTACCTGAAAGAAAAATATTAACGCGGACCCTCCGAAGTCGAAGCGACAACTGGCTCGAGCCTGCACGGCGGGGCCCTTATATAGCAGCGGCCAACCGAAGATCGGCGAAAATTTCCGAACTTTACCGATTCCTTTAAAAGTTACTTTTCCGCTGTAATAACTAATAATTTATTAATTTTCTTGACTTTTATCGTTAATATACTTTGCAAACTATTTGTTATCAATGATTTTAATTTGTTATTAACAATAAATTTATTAATTTATTAACTTCTTGTAAGTTCCGAATATATTCTAACACAAATACGTCGTTTGTTAAGTAGTAGGCAATAATTTATTAATTTTTTCACTTTTAGTATAAATATACGTTGCGAGCAATTTGTTATTAACAATATTAATTTGTTATAAACAATCAGTGTAATAATTTATAAACTTTTTGCACATTATAGTTACATTTTGACACAAATTCGTTCCGAGTTCAAGTAATAGCCAGTAGTTCCTTAATGTTTTCACTTTTATTGTAAATTTACGTTGTGAACAATTTGTTATTATCATTAATAATTTGTTACTAACGATAAGTATTATAATTTACGTATAATAGTATGTGTGTAATTATTACTCAAAATGTTCGAATTGATGCTGATAATACTATTAGTTTTTCATTAATTACAATCTTCTTTGCATTTAATTTACAAATTATATGCACACATTATAAAAACAATATCCTTATGAACATTCTCATATCATTTTTGTTCATAGTTTACCTCCAATTTTGTTCATAATTAATTATTTTTTTGGACCATCGCACCGATCGTTGTTATCGAATCACGTACGTCGTCAAGTAAGTAATAATAACAAACTAATTAGCAACAAATTACGTGCAAAAGTTGTATAACAATGCTGCGCAAGGAGCCACATATGCGATACAGTTATAAAAGTTCATAAATTAATCGCAGATATTTCATAACTTGTTAATTTAAAATTATTCCCCAATAATTCCCAATCGCTAATACGGTCTTCATAC
>NW_016966314.1:0-1348 GCF_001483705.2 Eufriesea mexicana
GGATGGAAGTACGGATGATAGGATTTATGTATGTGTGGATGGATGGATGTGCGGATGGATGGATGGGTGGATGGACGGTTACATGGATGGATGGATGGGTGCATGGATGGACGGATGAATGGTAGGATGTATGTGTCGATGCACAGACGTATGGATGGGTGGATGTATTGGTGTAGAGACGTATGGATGCAAGTATGTACGAATGTATGGATGTGCGTATGCGTGGATTTATGGATGTGTGGGTGGATGAATGGATGTGTAGATGCACCGCTGTGTGGATGGAAGGATGGGTGGATGAACGGAAGCATGGATGGATGGATGGGTGTATGGATGGATGGATGTATGGATGTATGTATGGATGTGTGGATGCATGGATGTATGGGTGTATGTACGTATGGATGTGCGAATGTATATATGTACGAATGTGTGGATGTTTGGATATTTATACGTATGGATGTATGGATGGATGGATGAATGAGTGGATGGATAGATGTATGTGTGGATGGCAGGATATATTGGTGGATGGATGTGTTGATGTACATGTGTATGGATGCATGAATGTGTGGTTGTATGTGTGTATGTATGTATGGATGCACAGATGGATGGATGTACCGAATGATAGACGTACGAATGGAAGGATTTATGGATGAATGGATGTGTGGATGTATGAAGGTACGGATGTATGGATGTATGGATGTATGTCTTTATGGATGTAAGAATGGATGGATGTGTGAGTGGCTGGATGTATGGATGGATGGATGAATGGATGTATGTGTGGATGTATGTGTGGATGTATGTATGGACGTAAGTATGGTTGTATGGATGAATGGATGGTTGGACTCATGGATGTGTGGAGGTATGAATGTATGGACTAATGGATGTATGGATGGATATATTTATGGATCGATGTGTGTATAGATGAGTGCTTGTATGGATGGATGGATGGATGGATTTATGGATGTGTGTATCTATGAATGTATGGATGGGTGGTTGTATGGATGTATGGATGTATGGAATGATCGGTGTATGGATGGAGGGATGTATGAATTGATGGCCGCATGGATGGATCTATGTAGGGATGGATTTAGGTATGGAAAGTCGGATGTACGGACGAATGGATGTACGGAAGATTGGATGCGCGGATGGATTTAGGTATGGATGTATGTGTGGATTGACGTATGGATGTAGAAATGTATGGATGTACTGATGTATGGATGTATGGATGGATGGACGGATGTATGGATGTATGGATGTATGGATCTACGAATGTGTTGATGTACGTATATATGGATGTACGGACGTATGGATGTATGTATGTATATCTGTATGGATGTATGGATGGATGGAT
>NW_016966315.1:0-565 GCF_001483705.2 Eufriesea mexicana
TAACACGAAAGTCAAAGTTATCCACACCTAACGCAACGTAACATAAGCTATCCCAACATATCCGAACACAACCTAACGTGCCGCGACGACAATTCCTGGCATCCCGAGTGCCGAGCAGGGGATAGTAACTCGTTGTAGAGATCAGAAATCCGCGGAATGGTGCTGCATAGCTCAGAAGCGAAAGCTATCCAATCCTAACCACACGAAACGGATCGTAACCAAACGCAACCTAACACAGCCTAACGTGCAGAGATCCCCACTCCTGGTCTCGCCATAGCGAGTCATAATGTACTAGATCACAGTGGATCTCAGTCTCACACAGCGTTGCAGTGTATAGCACAAAGGTGGAAGACAACCTGACATAACCTGCCCTAACCTAACCAAACCGAACGTAGCCTAACTAAACATATCGTGCACAGAACACTATTTCTGGCATCCAGAGAGCCAAGCAGAGCATATATAAGAGCAACGCAGAGAGAGTAGATCCGCTGAACATCGGTGCACAGCATAAAAGTCAAAACTATCCTATATTAACTGAAAGAAACATAACACAACCAAACGTTGT
>NW_016966316.1:0-266 GCF_001483705.2 Eufriesea mexicana
TTTTCCAGCCAGATTCGGTAGCATTGCAATGGCTACAGCGCGCCAATAGGATCTTTCCTCCTTATTTATGCAGGGATGTCAGCTAACCGCGATATTAGTCGAAAATGTCAATAAAATTGAATTTTGCATCCAGATACAATAGAATTGCAATGGCTATAGCTGGCCAATAGAATCTTACCTCCTTATTTATGCACGAAAGCTACCTCGTCACGATATTATTCGAAAATGTCAATAAAATTGAATTTTCGAGGAAGAATCAATAGCAT
>NW_016966317.1:0-790 GCF_001483705.2 Eufriesea mexicana
CAGGTGATGTCAGGTCATGTCAGGGCATGTGTGGCCAGGTCAGGTCAGTTCAGCTAATGTCAGGTCCGTCAGGTCAGGTCAGGTTAGGATATGTTATGACAGGTTAGCGAAGGTTAGATTCCAATACGTTAGGTTAGGTTAGGTGAGTATAGTTTAGGTTTGATTACGATAGCTTAGGATTGGTTTGGTTTGGTTAGGTTAGGTTAGGTTAGGTTAGTTAGGTTTGGATTGGCTGGGGTATGTTAAGTTAGGTTAGGTTAAGTTAGGTTAGGTTATGTTAGGTCATGTCAGGTCAGGTCAGGTCAGGTCAGTCTGTTCATGTCAGGCGAGTGCAGGTCAGGCCAGGCCAGGAAATGTCAGGACAGGTCAGGTCAAGTCCGGTCGGGTCAGGTCAGGTCAGGTCGGGCACGACCAGGCAATGTCAGGCCAGGTCAGGTCGGGTTAGGTTAGGTTAGGTCAGATCAGGTCAGGTCAGGACCGGCCAGGCCAGGACAGGTAAGGTCCCGACAGGAAAGGTCATCTCATGTCAGGGCAGGCTAGGACATTCCAGGCTGGACGGGTTTGGTCAGGTCAGGTGAGGTAAAGTCAGGTAATGTCAGGTCAGGAGAGGTCTGCTTCGGTCATGTCAGGCAAGGATAGGACAGGTCACATCAGGCCAGGCCATGTCAAGCCTGGTAAGGTCATGTCAAGTCAGGTCAGGCCAGGACAGGTCAGGTCAGGCCGGGATAGGTCAGGTCAGGTCAGGTCAGGTCAGGTCAGTTCAGTCCAGGCCAGGCCAGGTAAGGTCATG
>NW_016966318.1:0-246 GCF_001483705.2 Eufriesea mexicana
TAACACAAGCAACCGTAACCTAACTCAACATACCGAACCGTGGCCGCCATTTCTGGCATCCCCTGAGCAAAGCGGAGAACACATGGTAACAGTAGAACGCAGGAATCCACCGGATAGCAGTGTAAAGCACGAAAGCCAAAGCAACCCTGGCCCGAACTAAACAAAAGCAAGATAATCAAACGTAGCCTATCAAAACCTAACGTGCCTTGAACACCATTGCTGGCCACCCCAGGGCAATGCAGAGAA
>NW_016966319.1:0-215 GCF_001483705.2 Eufriesea mexicana
ATACTTGCCAGGGAAATAGTGTATTCAAAATCTATAATCTGTTATAGCTTCGTGAATAGATCGGCTAACGCTTTCAATCCAATCTCAACTAATGCCATCTACTTGCCTGGGAAAAGGCCAATTCAAAGTCTATTACCTGTTATAGCATGGTGAATGGATCACCTAACGCCTTCAATCCAATGGCAAGTACTGCCATCTACTTGCCAGAGAATAGG
>NW_016966319.1:406-942 GCF_001483705.2 Eufriesea mexicana
TGCCAGATGATATATCTATTCAAAATCTATATTCTGTTATAGCTTGGAGAATAGTTCGCGCAACACCTTCAATCCAATGGCAAGTATAGCCATCTACTTGCCAGACAATAAGTAGATTGAAAATATATAACCTGTTATAGCCTGGTGAATAGATCGCCTAACGGCTTCAATCCAATGGCAAGTACAGCCATCTACTTGCTAGGGAATAGATCTATTCAAAATCTATGACCTGTTATAGCTGGGTGAATAGGCCGCAAACGACTTCAATCCAATGGCAGGTACAGCCATCTACATGCCAGAGAATAGGTCTATCCAAAATCTACTGTCTGTTGTAGCTTGGTGAGTAGATCGCTTAACGCCTTCAATCCAATGGCAAGTACAGCCATCTACTTGCTAGGGAATAGATCTATTCAAAATCTATGACCTGTTATAGCTGGGTGAATAGGCCGCAAACGACTTCAATCCAATGGCAGGTACAGCCATCTACATGCCAGAGAATAGGTCTATCCAAAATCTACTGTCTGTTGTAGCTTGGT
>NW_016966320.1:0-550 GCF_001483705.2 Eufriesea mexicana
ACCTATCCTAACCAAACAAAGCGTAACTTGACCAAACGTAACATAACACACTATAACACGCCGTGGTCACTATTTCTGGCTCCCAAGAGCAGAGCAGTGAATATTAGATCACAGTAGAGAGCAGAAATCCACCGAATGACAGTGTACAGCACAAATGTCAAAGTTTCCCAGGCCTAACCTAGCCAAATGCAACATAACCAAACATAACACAACAGAACAGAACGTGCCTAAATGACGATTGCTGACCTACCCATAGTAAAGCGGAAAAGAAATTAGAGCACACTAGAGCGCAGAAATCCACCGAAGGGCAGTGTACAGTGCAAAAGTTAAAGCGACCCTTCCCTAGCCTAACAAATCGTAACATAACCAAACGTAACGTATCTCATAATAACGTGCAGCAACCACTATTGCTGGGCTCCCCAGACACGAGCAAGTATGGTATATCAAAGTGGAACGTTAGAATCCAAATAACTACAGTTTATAACGTGAAAGTCGATGCTAACCATATCAAACACATCCTAACCTAACCTAACCGAACGTATTCTAACTC
>NW_016966321.1:0-262 GCF_001483705.2 Eufriesea mexicana
AGTGATCTGTGTTTTAATTAGTTTGCCGGTTTCTTTCCGATTTTAACCGATCGTTTATGAAAGGTAGTGCCGAATGTGACAGGCTGCGGAAATCTATTACGTCGTTTGACTTTCATCGCTTATATCTTCCGAATCTCTTCAGATTTTCTCGATTTTGAAACCTAATTGCGTGCAGTGCTCTGTGTTTTAATTAGTCTGTCGGTTCCTTTCCGATTTTAACCGATCGTTTATGAAAGATAGTGCCGAATGTGACAGGCCGCGG
>NW_016966322.1:0-553 GCF_001483705.2 Eufriesea mexicana
GATATATGATACGTTTGGTTCCGTCACGATTGGTTTGGTTAGGAGGGGCTAGCTACAACTCTTGCGCTGTACGACGCTATTCGGCGTATTTCTGCTCCTTACTCTGCCCTAATATATTCAGCTTGGACCTAGGGATGCCGGTAATTGTGTTCCCGGCATATTAGGTGGCGATAGGATACGTTTGGCTACGTTGCGTTAGCTTAGGTTAGGTTTGTATCGTTTCGACTTTTCTACTGTACACTGCGAGTTGATGGATTACTGCCCTCTACTCTCCTCTAATATGTTCTCCTTGACTCAGTGCAGGTCAGCAATACTGGTCACGGCTCGTTATGTCGAGTTAGATTACGTTTGGCTAGGATAGGTTGGCTTGGGTTAGGCTAGGTCAGCTTTGCCTTTTGTGCAATACACTGCTATTCGGCGGACTTCTGCGCTCTACTCTGCAGAGCATGCTCTGCTTCGCTCTCTGGATGCCAGCAATTGTGGTCTCCGTACGTTAGTTTGAGTTAGGTTACGTTTGGTTAGGTTATGTTCGTTTTGGTTCGGTTTGGATAGC
>NW_016966323.1:0-547 GCF_001483705.2 Eufriesea mexicana
GGCGACTATTTGGCGGAGCGCCCTATCGAGTATCCCGGACGATGCTCAACCGTCGTGCGGGCGCCCAACTGCGGTGATCCATAGAGATCTGTTCTCGGGCCGATCCTCTGGGGCCTCGCGTAGGACGCCGTGTTTCGCACTGCCCTCCCCCGCCGCCTGAGCCTAACGTGTTACGCGTACGACACGTTGGTGATGGCCGCCTGGTCGAGATGCGAGGAGGCCACGCTGCGCGCGGAGAGCGGCGTGGCATACGTCGCGAATAGCATTCAGCGGCTGGGGCTGAGTATCTCCTCGGAGAAATCCGAGGTAATGTGGCTTTGCCACCGGCACCACGGGAAGACGCCCAAGTCCCTGGTGCGCATGGGGATCGTCGTGGTCGAGGTACGGGATCGGATGAAATATTTCGGTCTCGTCCTCGTTAGCCACTGGAATCGAGCATTTCCTCGCGGTGGAACCACGCCTGGAAGGTGTGGCGGGGGTGCCATGTCGCCTGCTACCCAACCCGGGTGGGACAGACGGGATGGTGCGCCGCCTCTACACGGGAGTC
>NW_016966324.1:0-822 GCF_001483705.2 Eufriesea mexicana
CTAATATCGCGGTGAGATAACTGTCCTGCATAAATAAGAAGGAAAGATTCCATTGGCGTGCCATAGCCGTTGCACTGCAGTATAATTGGGCAGGAAAATTAATTTTATAGACATTTTCCTCTAATATCGTGGTGAGCTAGCTCCCTTGCATACGTAAGGAGGAAGAATTCCTTTGGCGTGCAATAGCCATTGCAATGTTTTAGAGTCTGGCTGGAATATTCAATTTCATTGACATTTTCTACTAATATTGTTGTGAGCTGACTTTCGTGCATAAATAAGGAGGAAAGAAATAAATAAGGAGGAAAGATTCCATTGGCGTGCTATAACCATTGCACTCCAATATATTTGGGCAGGAAAATTAATTTTATGGACATTTTCCTCTAATACCGTGGTGAGCTAGCTTTCTTGCTTAGATAACGTGGAGTGACACTATTGGCGTATTGTGGCCATTGCAATGCTATAGAATATGCCTGGAATATCCAATTTTATTGACATTTTCGACTACTACCGTGGTGAGCAAGCTGTCTTTCATAAATAAGGAGGAAAGATTCCATTGGCTTGCTAAATCCATTGCGGTGCTATTGATTCTGCCTGGGAAATTCAACGTTATTGACATTTTCGTCTTATATCGTGGTGAGCCAACTCACTTGCATAAATAAGGCGGAAAGATTCCATTGGCGTGCTACAGCCATTGCATTGCTGTAGAGTCTGGCTGGAAAATTCAGTTTTACTGACATTTTCTACTAATGTGATGAACCCAACTTTCTTTCATAAATAAGGAGGAAAGATTCTATTTGCGTGCTATAGCCATTGCGGTGCTAT
>NW_016966325.1:0-372 GCF_001483705.2 Eufriesea mexicana
CGTGCTACCATACATGCATACATCCATAGATACATAACTCAATTGCATCCATACATTCAAACACCCATCCATCCATACATACATACATACATCCACCCAACCATACATCCATCCATCCATACATCAATCCGACAATCCATCCATCTATCCATCCATAAATCAATGCAACAATCCATCCATCCATCAATCCATACGTCCATACATACATAAATACATACATCCAGACATACACCAATACATTCGCCCATACAGACAAACACACATACATCCTTCCATACATCCATACATACATATATACATACATCCATTCAAACATCCATACATACATCCATCCATACATCCATCCATCCATACACCCATACATCCATACAT
>NW_016966325.1:410-684 GCF_001483705.2 Eufriesea mexicana
CATCCATTCCTCAATCCATCCATTCATCCATCCATCCATACATCCAACCATCCATATATCCATCGAACCATCCATCCATCCATCCACAAAAGCACCAATCCATACATCCATCGATCCACACATCTATCCATACATACATCCATAAATAGATACATCCATACATTCATACATGCGTACATCCATACTTCCACATATCCAAACATTCATAAACCCGTCCATCCCTACAACCATACATCCATACATACATCCATTCGTACATCCACACATCCATACA
>NW_016966326.1:0-700 GCF_001483705.2 Eufriesea mexicana
TTTGGTTAGGGTATCTACGTCCGTTGTGCTATTCACTGCAATGCTGTGGATATCTGCGCTCCAGTGTGCCCCATTGAATTCTGCCTTTCTCAGTGGATGTCAGCAATAGTGGCCTGTCCATGTTAGGTTGAGTTTGGCTTCTTTCTGATTCGTTATGTTTGGCTATGTTAGGGAAGGCCACTTTGACTTCTGTGCTATTCACAGCTATTCGATGGATTTCTGCTCTCTAATGCGCTCTGATGTGCACCGCCTGTCTTTGGGGTTGCCAGCAGTATTGGTCTCGTAACGTTATGTTAAGATATACTACGTTTGAATAGGTAAGGTTAGGACAGGTTATGTCAAGATATGATTGACTACTGTGCTATGCACTGCAATGCGCTGGATGCCCGCGCTCTGCTGTGCCCCATTATATTCTGCTTGCCCTTAGGGAGGCCAGTAATAGTGGTCTCGGAATGTTAGTTTGAGCTATGTCACTTTCGGTTATGTTACGTTTGGTGATGTTAGGGCAGGACAGATTTTACGTCTACGCTATACACTGCTACCTCCGACTTCCGAGCTCCACTACGTTCTAATATTCTCCGCTTGGCTCTGGGGTGGCCAGCAATAGTGATGTCGGCGCGTTAGCTTTTGTTAGGCTGCCTTTGCACATGACAAGTTTGGTTTTGTTGAGGCAGTGTATCTCGGACTTTTGTGCCATTCC
>NW_016966327.1:0-561 GCF_001483705.2 Eufriesea mexicana
CGCTCGGTTCGGCTAGGTAGGGATAATTTCGGCCAGGATAGCTTCTACTTTTCGTTATGCAGAGATATTAAGTGTATTTTTGCGCTCTACAGTGCTCGAATATACTCCAATTTGGTCTGTGGCGGCCAGCAATAGTATTCTCGTCACGTTATGTTTAGGAAGACTACGTTCGGTTAGGTCAGATTTGGAGAAGCTAGTTTAGGATATCCTTGACTTTTGTGTTATACACTGCAAAGCGGAGGATTGCTGCGCTCTACTGTGTTCTATTATATTCTGCTTGGCTCTGGGGAGTCAAGCAACTGTGGTGGCGGCACGTTAGGTTGTGTTAGGTTTCGTTGGGTTAGGTTGGGTTAGGATGGGCTAGGTTAGGACTGCTTTGACGTATGTGCTCAACACTGATCCTATATGGACTTCTTTGCTCTACTGACCTCTAGCACATTCTGCTTGGCTTTAGGGAGGCCAGCAATATTGGTACCTCGTCACGCTATGTTGGGCTACACCACGTTTGGGTAGGCTAGGTGAGGATAAGTTCGGTTAGGATAGCTTTGACTTCCGTGCCAT
>NW_016966328.1:0-2064 GCF_001483705.2 Eufriesea mexicana
CGCTGTACACTGCAATTCTGTGGGTTTCTGCGATCCACAGTGCTCTACTGTTCTCTGCTCGACACTGGGGAGGACAGTCTTAGTGTTTGCGGCATGTTAGCTTGAGTTAGGCTTCGTTTGGTTAGGTTACATTTGTTTGGGTTAGGATTGGATGGCTTCGCCTTTTGTGCCTTTCACTTTTATACAGTAGATCTTTGCGCTCTACTGGGCCCTAATATGTTCTGCTTGGCTCTGGGGAGGCCCGCAGTAGTGGTCTCGGCAGGATTGTCTCATTTATATTGCGTTCGGTTTTGTTACTGTTTATGTTAGGTTATGGTAACATAACTGATTATGTTATTTGGTTATGTTAGAAGAGGTCAGCAACGACTTTTGTAGCGTAATCTGCTCTTCGGCGTATTACTGCGCTCTACATTGATCCACTGTGCTATGCTCGACTCTCTGGAGGCCGGTCATTGTGGCCGCGGCACGTAAGGTTATGTTAGCCTGGGTTTGGCTATGTAAGGTTTGGTTACGTTACGCCAGGATGGCTTTGACTTTAGTCCTGTGCACTGCTATTCGGTGGATTTCTGCGCTCTACTGTTATCTAAAACTCCCAGCCTTGCTCTGGGAATTCCAAAAACAGTGATCACGGCTCATTAGGTTGTGCTATATTACGCTTGGCTATGTTAGGCTTGTTTCGGTTAGGTCAGCATGTCCTTCACTTTCGTGCTGTACAATGCCATTCTATGGAGCTCTGCGCTCTAGCCTTCCCACATATGCTCTGCTTGGCGGTTGGGAGTCCAGCAATAGTTGGCTAGGCGCTTTAGGTTGGGGTTGTTTTCGTTTGGTCAGTTCAGGTTAGGTTACGGTATCTTTGATTTTTGAGCTGTACATTGCTATTTGGTGGCTTCTTGCGATCTAATGTGCTGAAATCCACTCTGCTCAAATCAGGGGAGGGGGGGGGCAGCAATTGTCGTCGTGGCATGTTATGTCTTGTTAGGCTACGTGTGGTATCGCTACGATTGGCTATGTTAGGAAATATTGGCTGTGACTTTTGCGCTATATACCGCTACTCGATGGACTTCTACGCTCTATGTTACTCTGCTGTGCTCTGCACGACTCTCGGGAGTCCAGCAATAGAGGCCGCGGCACGCCAAGAGTTGTTAGTTTGCGTTTGGCTAGTTCATGTTACGTTGGGTTAGGTTGGGATGTCTTCGACTTTTGTGCCATACGCTGGAATTATGTGGATTCCTGCGCTCTTCTGTGCGCTATCACACGTTGCTTGTCTCTGTGGACCCGAGGAATAATGCTCTCGGCATGTTAGGTTGAGTTACGTTACGTTTGGTTAGGTTTGAAAAGAATAGCTTTGACTTTTGTGCTGTACACTGTTGTTCGGTGGATTTCTGCGCTCCACTGCGCCATAGTGTTCTCTGCTTGGCTCTGGGGAGGCCAGCAATAGAAGTCTCTGCTCGTTATCTTTATTTATGCTACGTTTGTGTATGTTACGCTTGGATAGGTTAGGACTGGGCAGCTTTGACCTTTGTGCTATACGCCGCTATTCGGTGTACATCTACGCCCTGGATTGCTATGCTATACTCAGTTCGACTCTGGGGAGGACAGTAATAGCAGTGTCGGCACGTTAGATTTAGATAGGCTGCGCTCGGTTATGTATTATGTTACGTTATCTTGGGTTACGTATGGATAGCCATGCCTTTCGTGGTATAAACTGTTGTGCGGTGGATTTCTGCGCTCCACTGTTCTCTAGTATGCTCTGCTTGGCTATGGGGAGAACGGCAATAGTTGTCTCGGCACGTTAGCTTGCGATATATAACGGTAGGTTATGTTAAGATTGGTTAGATTGGGAGAGAATAACTTTGACTCTTATGATTCACACAGCTTTTCGGTGGACTTTTGCGCTCCACTGTGCCCTAGCATAGTCTGCTTGGCTCTGGGGAGGCCTGCATTCGTGTTCTCGGCATGTTAGGTTATCTTAGTGTGAGTTTGGGTATGTTACGTTTGGTTAGATCAGGATAGGGTATCTTAGGCTTCTGTGCTATACACCGCTGTTCGGTGTGATACTGCGCT
>NW_016966329.1:0-279 GCF_001483705.2 Eufriesea mexicana
ACTCTTTTGGCTTCTAGTTTTTGAATTAGGCTTTCTGAATCGCATTTTTCCATTGATTCGCGTAGAGTGATTTTTTCCTTACCGTGATTGGATATTTTTTTTCGGTTTCGAGTGTGCGTTTTCGAGGAATAGTGTCGGAAGTGTCAGTGGCTAGCAGATCGTGCTGCGCAATTTACTTTTTTGTATTCTATCTTCGAAATTAGGCTTTTGGATTCAGATTTTCTCGTTTATCAGTGTAGAGTAGAACTTTCTCTAACAGGATTGATTACCTTTTTTCGG
>NW_016966330.1:0-761 GCF_001483705.2 Eufriesea mexicana
GGGTAGATTCCATTGGCCTGCTGTAGACATTGCAATGATAAAGAGTGTGGTTGGAAAATTCAACTTTATTTGACATTTTCGACTCGTATCCTGATGAGCTAACTTTCTTGCATAAACAAGGAGGAAAGATTATATTGGCAAGCTATAACCATTGAAACCATTGGAATGCTATAGAATCTGGACGGAAAATTCAATTTCATTGACATTTTCGAATAATATTGTGGTGCGCTGCCTTTCTTTCGGAAATAAGGAGGAAAGATACCTTTGGCGTGCTATAACCATTGCAATGATATAGAAAGTGCCTGGCAGATACAATTTTATGGACAGTTTCGTCTAATATCGTAGTGAGCTAGCTTTCTTCCATAAATCAGGTGGAAAGATTCTGTTGGTATGCTATAGACTTTGCAATGGTATAGAATGTGGTTGGAAAATTCAATTTTTTTGTCATTTTCGGCTAATATCGTGGTGAGATGACATTCTCGCATATATAAGTAGGATAGATTTTATTGGCGTGCTGTAGACGTTGCAATGATATAGAGTGTGGTCGGAAAATTCAATTTTATTGTCATTTTCTACTAATATCGTTGTTAGATAACATCCTTCCCTAAGTAAGGTGGAAAGATCCTTCTGGATTGCTATAGCCATTGCAATGCTGCAGAATCTGGCTCGAAAGTTCAATTTTATTGACATGTTCGACAAATATCGTGGTGAGCTAACTTTCTTGCATAAATAAGGAGGAAGGATTATATTGGCGTGCTATA
>NW_016966331.1:0-236 GCF_001483705.2 Eufriesea mexicana
AGGAGGAAAGGTTCTATTGGCGTGCTATAGGCAGAGCAAAGCTATAGAATCTGGAAGGGAAATGAAATTTCATTGACATTATCCACTAATATAGCGATGAGCTGTCTTCCCTGCATAAGTAAGGAGGAAAGGTACTTTTTGAGTGCTAAAGAAATTGCATTGGTATAGAATGGGGCTGAAAATACAATTTTGTTGACATTTTCGACTACTATCCTGGTTAGTTAACATTCTGGCAT
>NW_016966332.1:0-649 GCF_001483705.2 Eufriesea mexicana
TGGTTCTGGGGAGGGGAACAGTAGCTGCCTCGGCACGTTATGTTGAATCAGGCTATGTGTGCCTATGGCCTGCTGGTTTGGGTTTGTCCTGTGTAGCTTTGACTTTTCTGAAATACACAGCAACTACAAGGATTTCTGCGTACTACTCTCAATCGTGATGTTCTGCTTGAGTTTTCGGAGGCCAGCGATAGTGGTTTCAGCACGTTAGTTTGAGTTGTGTTACGTTTGGCTATGTTACGTTTGGCATGGTTAGGACAGGTAGGCTTTGACTTTAGCGCTATGGCCTGCTATTAGGTGGATTTCTGCTCCCTACAGTGCTTTAATATTTTCAGCTTGGCTTTGGGAAGGGCTGCAATTGTGGTCTCGGCACGTTATGCTGCGTCAGGTTACGTTCGATTAGCTTGTTTTAGGATCAGTTTTGTCAGGATAGCTTTAACTTTTGTGCTGTACAATGCAGTTCGGTGGATTTTTGCGCTCTTCTGCGCTCTAGCATGTCCTGCTTGGCACTAGGGTGGCCAGAAAGAGCGGCCGCGGCACGTGAGGATAAGTTAGGTTACGGTCGGTTATGTTACGATTCTATAGGTTCGGAGAGGGTAGCCATGGCTTTAGTGCTATAGTCTGCTATTAGGTGGACTTCTGCGCCCTACAG
>NW_016966333.1:0-1135 GCF_001483705.2 Eufriesea mexicana
CGCTATTGCTGGCCACCTCAGATTCAAGCAGACGCCAGTAGAGCAACGCAGTGCACAGGTATCACTCGAATAGCAGTGTAAAGCCCAAAAGACAAAGCCATCCTCACCAAACATATCGTAACCTAGACAAGCCGAGTGCAACCTGTCTCAACCTAGCGTGCCGAGGCCACCATTGCTGGCCTCCCCAGAGCCAAGCAGAACATACTAGAGCACAGCAGAGCGCAGTATTCCACCGCATTGCAGCGTGCGGCACAAAATACAGGGGAATCCTAACCTAACGTGTCCTAACCTGACCAAGCCAGGCGTAACATAGCTACACATAACGTGCCGAGATTTATCTTGATAGCCCACCAGAGACAAGCAGGGCATATTAGTGCAATGTAGAGTGCAGAAATCCACCAAATAGCGGTGTATAGCGGTGTAGACTACAAAGGTCAGAGCTATCCTATTCTAACCTTACAAATCGCACCATAAGCGGGCGTAACGTAACCCTCACTGACGTGCCACGAAAGCTATTGCTGACCCCACGAGAGCTAAGCAGAGTGTAGCAGAGCATCTTTGGATGCCTTAGTCTTCCGAATTGCGGTGTACAGCAAAAAAGTAAGAGGTATCCTGACCGAATCTGACATTACCAAGCCTAGTGAAACGTAATCAATCCAAACCCAACGCACCTAGCCTACAGCTGCTGGCCTCGCCCACCCCATGCAGGGAATATTAGAGGTGACTAGAGCGCAGAGGTCCATAGAATGGCAGTGTAATGCACGAAAGTCAAAAATATCCTAACTAAACCAAAACAAACCGAACCCATCCGAACGTGACCTACCACAACCGATTGCGCCGCGGCCACCATTTCAAGCATTCCCAATCCCAGATACATGCAGGCAAACTTAGATTGCAGTAGAGTGCGGAAATCCACCGAATTGCAGTGTATAGTGCAAAAGTCGCAGCTATCCATTCCTAACTTAACCAAACCTAACATAAGCGAACGAAGCCTAACCCAACCCAATGTGCCGAGACCAGTGTTGCTGCCCTCCCCAACGCCAACCAGAGCATATTAGAGAACAGTATATCTCAGAGGTCCACAGAATTGCAGCGTGCAGCATAAAAGTCAAAGCTAACCTAACCAAATGCAGCG
>NW_016966334.1:0-3746 GCF_001483705.2 Eufriesea mexicana
GAACATAAGTGTACAGCGCACAAGCCAAAGCTATCATATCGTAACCTAACCAAACGTTGCCCATACGAACGCAGGTTAACAGTATATAACGCGCCGAGACCACCATTGTTGGCCTCCACTGGGACAAGCAGAACACATCAGTGGAGAGCAGCACGCAGAAATCCATAGAATCGCAGTGTATATCTGAAAAGTCAAAGCTATCTAAGCCTAACCCGAACGAACCGAACATAGGCAAACATATCCTAACTAAACCTAACGTGACAAGACCGTCCTTGAAGACCTCCCAATAGCCAAGCAGGACATACTGGAGCAGAGCTGAGCGCTGAAGTCCACAAAACACCAGTGTACAGTGCAAAGATGGGGCCATCCTATCCAAACTTAGCCTAACCCAACCTAACCGATCGAAACATGTCCCAACATAACACGTCGAGACAACAATTGCTGTCCTTTGCAGAGGCAAGCTGATATTATCAGAGCACGATGAGTCGCAGAGATACACCTAATAGCATACTATAGCACTAAAGTCAAAGCAATCCTCTGCTAACATAACAAATCGTAGAATATCCAAACGTAATATAACTGAAGTTGACGTGCCGCGAGCACTATTGCTGGCTCCCTGAGAGACAAGCAGAAGACACTAGTCGAGAGTAGAACGCAGAAATCCATAGAATCGCTGTATACATCAGAAAAGTCGGAGCTACCCGAGCCTAACCCGCACCAACATAGAATATGCTAACATAGCGTAACTAATCCTAACGTGACATAACCGTTATGAAAGCCTTCCCAAGGGCCAATCAGGACATACTACAGAACTGTAGAGCACTGGAGTCCGTCAAATGGCAGTGTACACTGCAAAGGTTAGTCCTATCCCAACCAAACTTAGTCTAACTCAACTTTACCGAGCGTAAGATGACTCAAAATGTCGTGCCGAGGCTACTATTGCTGGCCTTCCCAAAGCCAAGCTGTAAAGATTAGAGCAACGCAGGGCGCAGAAGTGCAATTGATAGAAGACTGTAGCACTAGAGTCAAAGCTATGCTCTTCTAACCTAAACAATCGTAACATAACCAAGCGTAACCTAACGCAAACTTATGTGCCGCAGCCACTACTACTGGCCTCCCCAGAGCAAAGCTGGACACATTAGTGGAGAGTAGAACGCAGAAATCCATAGAACCGCAGCGGATGTAAGAAAAGTCGAAGCTACCCAAACCTAACCCAAACAAACAGAAAATGGCCAAACATATACTAACACAAATTGACGTGCCGGGACCGCTCTTGCATTCCTCCGCAGAGCCAAGCTGGACATACCAGAGCCAGTGGAGCGCTGAAGTCCACCGAATACCAGCGCACAGCGCAAAAGCTAAAGTTATCCTGACCAAACGTAGGCCAGCCCAACACATGCGGACGTAACCAGACTCGACGTAGCGTGCCGAGACCGCTATTACTGTCCTTCCCAGAGACAAGCTGAAAATATTAGACCACTGTAGGGCGCAAAATCCAAATAATATCAGACTATGGCACAAAAGTTAAAGCTATCCCCTCGTAAACTAACCAACCGTAGCATAACCACATGTAACCTGACTCAAACTACAGTGCCGCACGCACTACTGATTTCCTCTCTCGGTGCCAAGCAGAACACACTAGTGGGTAGTGGATCGCAGAAATCCATAGATTCGCAGTGCATATCCAAATAGTCAAAGCTACTTAAGCCTAACCCAAGCCAACACGCCATAACAACACTTAGCCTAACACAACCTAACGTACCGAAACCGCTATTGCTTCCTCCCCCCTCCGCCCCCCTGGGCCAAGCAGGAAATACTAGGGCACAGCATAGCGCTGAAGTCCACCCAAGTGCAGTGGACAGCGCAGAAATGAAAGCTATTCTACCCATGCTTATCTGAACCCAATCGAGCCGAACGTAACCTAACCCAAAATAATGTGCCGGGCCACTACTGCTAGCCAACCCAGAGCAATGCTGAAAACATTAGATCACGGAAGGGCGCAGATATCCTCTTTATACCAGACTATAGCGCTAAAGTCAAAGCTATTCTCTCCTAACCGAACCAAACATAACATATCCAAACTTAACATAACTATACCCAACATGCCGCGACCACTATTGGTGGCCTGTACAGAGCCAAGCAGAACTTCTTAGTGTAGAGTAGAACACAGTAATCCATAGGATCGCAGGGTATGTCACAAGGGTTAAGGCTACCCCAACCGTACCCAGACCAACAGAACATAGCCAAACCAAGCCTAACTAAACCTAACGTGCCGAGACCACTACTGCTGCCCCCCCCCAAATACAGGGGGACATACTAGAGCACAGTACAGCGCAGGAATCCAACGAATAACCGTGTAAAGCGCAAAAGCTATAGCTATCCTGTCCAAACTTAGCGTAAACCAACATAACCGAACGTAACCTGACACAACATAACGAGCCGAGACTACTCTTTCTGGTATTCCCATCGTCAAGCGGTAAATATTAGAACACCATAGAGCGCAGAAATCCACCTAACCACAGATAATAGCACTAAAGTCAAAGCTAACCTCTCCTAACAAAGCTAACCGTAACGAAACAAAACTTAGCCTGACCCAACCCAACCGAAAGAAACCTGATCAAACATACCGAGCCGGGGCCACTGTTGCTGGCTTCCACGGTGCCAAGTTGAAAATATTAGGTGGCTCTCGGGCGGAGAAATCCACTTTATAGCAGGCTACAGCACTAAAGTCAAAGCTATCCTCCGCTGACCTAACCAATCGTAACAAAACGAAACGTAACCTACCTCAACCTAACGTCCCGCGGTCACTATGGCTGGCCTGCCACAGAAGCATGCAAAACACGCTAGTGGAGAGTAGAACGCAGAAATTCATAGAATCGCAGTGTATATCAGAAAAGTCGAAGCTACCCAAACTTAACCCAAACCAACATAGCATGGCCAAACAAAGCCTGAATCAAACTAGTGTTCCGAGGCCGCTGTTGTTTCCCTCACCCGAGCCAACCAGGACTTGCTAGAGCACAGTGGAGCTCGGAAATCCACCGAACATCAGTGTGTAGCAGATAAGTTAAAGCTATCCTGACCAAACGTAGCCTGACCCAACCTAACCGAACGTAACCGGACTCAGCATAACGCGCCCAGACCACCATTGTTGGCCTTCCCAGAGACAAGCTGAAAATATTGAAGCATTGTAGGGGGCAGGGATCCACCTACAATCAGACTATAGCACCAAAGTCAAAACCATCCTCCCCTAACCTTACCAACCGTAACATAGCCAAACGTAAACCAACACAACATAACGTGCTGCGAACACTACCTGCTGGCCTCCCCAGAGTCCAGCTGAGCACGTCAGTGGAGAGTAGGTTCCACAAATCAATATAATCGCTGAGCATATCAGAGAAGTTAATGATACCCAAGCCTATCTCAAACCAACAGGACATAAACAAACAGAGCCTGGCTAAACCTAACGTGCCGACACCGCTATTGTTGCCATACACAGTGCCTGGCAGGACATACAAGAGCACAGTTGAGCGCAGGAATCCACGTAATAGCAGAATACAGCATTCAAGCCAAAGCTATGCCCTCCTAACCTAACCAATCCTAAGATAACCAAACATGACATAGCTCAGTATATCTTGCCGCGACCATTGCTGCTGTCCTGCCCAGAGCCAAGCAGAATACATCAATGGGGTGCAGGACGCATAAATCTATAAGATCGCAGTGTATTTCGGAAAAGCCAGTGTTACCCA
>NW_016966335.1:0-519 GCF_001483705.2 Eufriesea mexicana
GGAAGCCAGCAATGGAGGACTCGTATCGTTAAGTTTAGCTATTATACGTTTGTCTAGGTTAAGATTGGTTAGTACAGGAAAGGATATATATGACTTTTACGCTATAGCCCGCTACCTAGTGCACATCTCTGCATTGCTCTAATGTGCTCTGTTTGCCTCTGGGCCGTCCAGCAATATTATTCTCGGCACATTATGTTTAGTTAGGCTACGTTCGCTTAGGATAGGTTAGGACAGATTATGTTAGGATACCTCTTACTTTTGCACTTTTGCGGTATACACTGCTATACGGTAGGTTTCTGCGCTCTATATTGCTCTAATATGCTCTGCTTGGCTCTGGGGATGCAAGCAAAGCTAGTCTTGGCACCTTATGTTCAGTTAGGTTACGTTCGGTTGGGTTAGGATAGGGCTGGTTGGGTTAGTGTGTCTCGAACTTTTGTACACTTCAATGCTCTGGACTACTGCCCTCTACTGTTGTATAGTACATTAAGCATGGCTATGGGGAGGACTGCAGCATCGGTC
>NW_016966336.1:0-583 GCF_001483705.2 Eufriesea mexicana
GATGTAAATTACGATGCAATTCTAGAATAATTTCCTTACAACACGGTTATGGCCAGTGGTATTAAGAACTGTCCGTACGGAGTACAGTACATCTACTGTCATAGATCTGTTACCGATGGATTAATGTCTTCGCTGATGATTAATATCGTACAGCAATTCTAAAGTGAGGAATGAAGGTACATTACCCCTTGAGATGTCAACTATTGACAATGCTGTACCGAGCGAAGCCACCATCACAATATTGTAGACGTTGAATAACCTTTCTCACTGGTAATGCAGGTACCAATGACGTTCTAGGTTAATCAGTTTAAGGTAAAGTTACGGCAATTGATAATTACAATTGAGAGTAAGCTGCTTAGTATATCCACCAACGGAGCACTGTGGCCATTAGATTAATCTGCTAAATGATGATTTGGTTCTGTAATATTCCTAGAGTGACAAAACACAGATCCATTATCCTTCGCGAAATCAACATTTGAAAACACAGTGCCAATTACTGCCATCACCACAGTAATGTAGCAGTTGGACTCCTTTGAATGCTGATGACATTAACTCTAATGTAATTCTAGAGTAACATTGGTGC
>NW_016966337.1:0-266 GCF_001483705.2 Eufriesea mexicana
GGATGTATGGATGGATGGTTGTATGGCTGGGTGGATGTATGGAAGAATTGGTGTATGGATGGACGAATGTATGGATTGATGGCCATATGGATGGATGGTTGTATGGATGGAATGAGGTATGGATGGACGGATATACGGATGAATGGATGTATGGATGGATTGAGGTATGGATGGATGGATGTATGTATGGATGGATGTATGGATGGATTGAGGTTTGGATGGACGGATGTACGGATGAATGGATGTATGGATCTATAATTGTATGG
>NW_016966337.1:4903-5280 GCF_001483705.2 Eufriesea mexicana
TACGGGTGTATGGATGTATGTATGGATGGATGGATGTATTGATGTATGGATGTATGGATGTATGAATGTATTGATATACGAATGTATGCATGTACGTACGTGTGGATGTATGGATGGAGGTATGAATGGATGTATGGTCGGGTGGATGTATGTATTGATGTATTTATGGGTGTATGGATGGATGGATGGATTGTTGGATGGATGTATGTGTGAATGTACGAACGTATGGGTTCACGGATGTATGGATGTATGGATCTATATATGTATGGATGTTTGGATCTATATATATAAGGATGTATGGATGGCTGGATATGTGAGTGGATGTATGTATGGACGGATGGATGTATGGATGTATGTATCGATGTATGTATGGATGT
>NW_016966338.1:0-612 GCF_001483705.2 Eufriesea mexicana
GGCTGTACTTGCCAATGGATTGAAGGCGTTATGCCATCTATTCGCCATGATATAACAGGTTATTGATTTTGTATATACCTATATTCTGCCAAGTAGATGGCTGTACTTGCCATTGGATTGAAGGCGTTAGGCGATCTATTCACAAAGCTATAACAGGTTATAGATCTTGAATAGACCTGTTCTCTGTCAAGTACATGGCTGTGCTTGTCATTGGTTGCAGACGACAGGCGACCTATTAAACAAGCTACAACAGATTATAGATTTTGCATAGGCCTGTTCTCTGGCAAGTAGATGGCTGTACTTGCCATTGGATTGAAGGCGTTAGGCGATCTATTCACCAAGCTATAACAGGTTATAGATCTTGAATAGACCTGTTCTCTGTCAAGTACATGGCTGTGCTTGTCATTGGTTGCAGACGACAGGCGACCTATTAAACAAGCTACAACAGATTATAGATTTTGCATAGGCCTGTTCTCTGGCAAGATTCCTAGCTAAAACAGATTATAGATTTTTAATACACTTATTCCCTGGCAAGTAGATGGCTGTACTTGCCATTGGATTGCAGGCGTTAGGCGATCTATTCTCCATGTTACAACAGGTTATAGATTTTGA
>NW_016966339.1:0-527 GCF_001483705.2 Eufriesea mexicana
GTATTGAAGGCGTTATGCGATATATTCACCATGCTATAACAGGCTATAGATTTTGGATAGACCAATTCTCTGGCAAGTAGATGGGTCTACTTGCCATTGGATTGAAGGCATTAGGCGATCTACTCACCAAGCAACAACAGGTTATAGGTTTTGGATAGACCTATTCTCAGGCAAGTAGATGGCTGTTCTTGCCATTGGTTGAAGACGTGAGGCGACCTTTTCACCAAGCTAAAACAGATTATTGATTTTGGATGTACCTATACTCTGGCAAAGAAGATGGCAGTACTTGCCATTGGATTGAAGGCGTCAGGCGACCTATTCTACAAGCTATAACAGATTACAGATTTTGAATAGACCTATTCTCTGGCAAGTAGATATCTGAACTTGCCATTGGATTGAAGACGTTGGGCGACCTATTCCCCAAGCTATAACAGATTATATATTTTGAATAGACCTATTCTCTTGCAAGGAGATTGCTGTATTTGCCATTGGATTGAAGGCGTTAGGCGATCTATTCACCAAGCTAT
>NW_016966340.1:0-953 GCF_001483705.2 Eufriesea mexicana
CTAGGGAGGCCACAAATTGTGGTCGTGTCACGTTAGGTTTTGTTATGTTACGCTTGGCTGTATCACGTGAGGTGGCGTTTGGTCGGGATAGCTTTGACATTTGTGCTATACTCTGCTACCCGGTGGGTATCTGCACGGCAGTGTGCTCTAATGTGCTATACTCTGCTACCCGGTAGGTATCTGCACGGCAGTGTGCTCTGGTGTGTTCTGCTAGGCTCTGGTGTGGCCAGCAGTAGAGTTCTCGGCAATTCATGTTGAGACGTACTACCACTGGTTTGGTTAGGTTAGATCAGGTAAGGTTAGGATATCCTCATCTTTTGTGCTATACACTGCTATTCTGCGGATTCTGGATTAGGTTAGGCTAATTTACGCTAGAATATCTACGGCTTATGTGATATTCGCTGCAGTGCGGTGGATTTCTGCCCTATACTGTGTTCTAGTACATTCTGCTTGTCTCTGTGGAGGCCGGCAGCAGTGGTACCCGCATGTTAGGTTAGGCTAGGTTACATCCGCATGTGTTACGTTTGGAAAGGTTAGGATAGGATTTTCTAGACTTTTGTACTATACATGGCTATCCGCGGGCCACGGCTAGGATTTTCTAGACTTTTGTACTATACATGGCTATCCGCGGGCCTCTGCGATCTACTGCGTTCTAATATTTTCTGCTTGGCTCTGGGGAGGCCATCAATAGTTGCCACGGAACGTTAGGTTGTGCCATGTTACGTTTGCTTAGTTTAGGTTTGGAGAGGTTAGGTTAGTATACCTTCGGCTTTTGTGCTATTCACTGCAATGCGGTGGATTTCTGCGCACTACTGTGCTCTGGTGCACCTTGCTTTTCTCTAAGGAGGCCAGCAATAGCTCTCTCGTGATGCTAGGTTGAGTTAGCTTACGTTTCGGTAAGTTACGGTTGGCTAGGTTTGGATACGCTTCTTTGACATTTGTGATTTACAATG
>NW_016966341.1:0-921 GCF_001483705.2 Eufriesea mexicana
ATTGTATTTTCCAGCCACAATCTATATCATTGCAGTGGCTATAGCACTCAAAAAGCATCTTTCGTCCTTACTTACGCAAGGAAGATAGCTCACCACGAAATTAGCCGGAAATGTCAATAAACTTGAATTCGCCAGCCTGATTCTATAGCATTGCGAAGGCTATAGCACGTCGATCGAATCTTTCCTCCGTATTTATACAATAAAGTTGGCTCGCCATGATATTTGTCGAAAATGTCAATAAAATTGAATTTTCCAGGAAGATTCTATAGCTTTGCGATGCCTATAGCACGCCAATAGAACCTTTCCTAAAAAACTTATTTATGCAAGAAAGTTAGCTCACAGCAATATTAGCCGAAAATGTCAATGAAATTGGATTTTCGAGCCAGATTCTACAGCATTGCAATGGATATAGCACGCCAATTGAATCCTTCCTCCATATTTATGAAAGAAGGATAGCTCACCACGATATTAGCGGATAATGTCAATAAAATTGAATTTCCCGTCTAGATTCTATACCTTTGCAATGACTAGAGCACGCCAACAGAATGTTTCCTCCTCACTTACGCAAGGAAGTTTGTTCACCACGATATTAGTCGAAAATGTCAACAAAATTGTATTTTCCAGCCACATTCTATACAATTGCAATGGCTATAGCACTCAAAAAGCATCTTTCCTCCTTACATATGCAAGGAAGTTAGCTCCCACGATATTAGTCGAAAATGTCAATTAAATTGAACTTTCCAGTCACATTCTAAAGCATTGCAATGGCTACAGCTCGCTAATATTATCTTTCCTCCTTGCTTATGCATGAAAGTTTGCTCACCACGATTTTAGTGGAAAATGTCGACAAAATTGAATTTTCCAGCCAGACTCTATAGCATTGCGACGGCTATAGCACGACCATTGAATCTTTCCTCCGTA
>NW_016966342.1:0-519 GCF_001483705.2 Eufriesea mexicana
ACGCTACATCTTCTCTCTTCTTCCATGCTTCCAGCCACAGCAAGCATGTGTGGCGTAAAGCGCACCTCGCTGACGCTTTCCCCACTACTCTAGCTTAGGGGGCATCTCCCACTATGCACAAACATTTACGTAGCTGTGGCCAAAATTAGACATATTTCAACACACCACCTTAATTTTGACGTTCTTATCTTTACACTCTTATAAAGATACATAAACTAGTCATTTTTGCAACTTAACTTAATCCCGTAACTTATCTAAACTTTTCGAGCTTATTTCTTCCTAATACTTTCGTCAAAATATCGACTACGTCGTTTTCTGATTCGATCCTTGCAATGTCTGTTTCTTGACGTTCATAGCTTTCATGTACGAAATGATAATGTACTTCGTTATATTTCGAGCTTTCGTTGAATTTCCATATTTCGATATTGCGATTGCACCTGAATTATCTTCATTAATTATTATTGGCCTTTCAAACTCTACATCAAAACCTTCTAGCTATTTCTTTAAAAACTTGGTCTC
>NW_016966343.1:0-1058 GCF_001483705.2 Eufriesea mexicana
AATAAAATTGAATTTTCCAGGACGATTCTATAGCATAGCAATGACTACAGCATGTCAGTAGAAACTCTCCTCCTTATTTATGCAAGAAAGTTAGCACACCACGATAATAGTAAATACTGTCAATAATATTGAACTTTCCAGCCAGATTCTATAGCATTGAAAGGGCTATAGCACGTCAATAGAATCTTTCCTCCTTATTTATGCATGAAAGTTAGCTCTTCTCGATATTAGTCGAAAATGTTAATAAAATTGAATTTCCCAACCACATTCTATATCACTGCAATGTCTATAACATGCCAATAGAATCTAAACTCCTTACATATGCAAGAAAGATAGCTCACCACGATATTAGTCGAAACTGTCAATAAAATTGAACTTTCCAGACAGAATCCAGGGCATTGCAATCGCTACAGCACGCCAATAGAATCTAAACGCGTTATTTATGCAAGATAGACAGCTAACCACGATATTAGTGGAAGCTGTCAATAAAATTGTTCTTTCCAGCCAGATTGCAGTGCATTGCAATTGCTATAGTACGCCAATAGAATATTTCGTCCTTATTTATGCGAGAAAGTTAGCTCACTACGATATTAATCGAAAATGACAATAAAATTTAATTTTCCAGGACGATTGTATAGCATTGCAGTGCCTATAGCACGCCAATAGAATCTTTCCTCCTTATTTACTCCAGGAAGTTGGCACACCACGATATTAGCCGAAAATGTCAATAACATAGAACCTGCCAGGCACATTCTATATCATGGAAATGGCGATAGCACGCCAAACGTTTCTGTCCTCCTTATTTATGCAAGAACAGCAGCGCACCACAATATTATCCGAAAATGTCAATAAAATTGAATTTTCCGGCCAGATTCTATAGCATTGCAATGGTTACAGTCTGCCAATAGAATCTTTCCTCCTTATTTATGCATGAAAGTTTGCTCCACACGATACTAACCGAAGATGACAATAAAATTGAACTTTCCAACAACATGCTATATCATTGGAATGTCTATAGCACGCCAATAGAACGTAACATCTTTATTTATGCAAGAAAG
>NW_016966344.1:0-857 GCF_001483705.2 Eufriesea mexicana
GTAGCGTAAGCGAACTCAAAATATCTCAGACTATCGTGCCGAGACCAATACTGCTGGCGTCCCAATAGCCAAGCAGTATATCCTTGAGCACAGTAGAGCGTAGAAATCCACCGAATAGCAGTGTACAGTACAAAAGTCGAAGCCATGCGAACCAAGCTTAGCCAAACCTAACCTGTCCAAACGTAACCTATGTAAACCATACGTGCCACGACCACTATTGCTGGACACCCCAGAGACAAGCAGATGCTAGTACAGCAATACAGAGCGCAGATAACGAACGAATAGCAGTGTAAAGCACAAAGGTCAAAGCCATCCTAACCAAACTTAGTCTAACCTGAAATATCTTAGCTTAACCTAACAGAACCATACCTGCCACGACCGATATTGCTGGCACCTCCACAGACGGGCTGATGCTTCTAGGGCAATGCAGTGCACAGATATCGGCCGAACAACAGTGTATACCACAAAAGTCAATGCTACCGTAGCCATACCTATCCTGATCTACCCAAGCCAAGCGTAACCGAGCTTAACATAATGTGCCGACACAATCATTGCTGGCCTCCCAAGAGCCAAGCAGAACATACTAGAGCGCTGCAGAGCGCACAAATCCAACGAATGGCAGCGTATAGCACATAAGTCAAAGCCATAGCTACCAAACTTAATCCAATATTGCACAACCAAACGTAACCAAGCGCAACCAAACGCGCCAGGACCACTATTGCTGGCCTCCACAAGGACAAGCAAATGCTAGCAGAGCAATGCAGAGCGCAGAAGCAGATATCGACCGAACGGCTGTGTATAGCGCAAAAGTTGCAGCTGCCCTCACCAAACCTAAACGAACCTAGCGAAGTAAAGCG
>NW_016966345.1:0-244 GCF_001483705.2 Eufriesea mexicana
ATGTATGTATGTCTGGACGTATGGATGTAAGAATTTATGTATGTACAGGTGTATGGATGTATGAATGGATGGATATATGGATGGATAGATGTATGGGTGTGTGGATGTATTGATGTATGGATGGATGGATGTATGTCTGGATAGCTGTATGGATGGATGGATGTATTAATGTATGGACGCTTGTATGCATGGATGTATGAACGTATGGCCGTATTTGCGTTATGGATGTACGAATGTATGTATG
>NW_016966345.1:370-929 GCF_001483705.2 Eufriesea mexicana
TATGCATGGATGTATGCATGAATGTATGGATGGATGTACGGATATATGGATGTATGGATGGATGTATGTACGAATGGATGTACGAATGTGTGGATGTACGAATGTATGGATGTACGGATGTATGGATGTATGGATTTACATCTGTATGGATGTATGGATGGATGGATGTATGGATGGATGGATGTATGAGTGGATGGATGTATGGATGGATGCATGCATGGATGTATGTATGGATGCATTTACGGATGTATCTATGGATGTATGTATGGATGAGTGTATGGGGGTATGCATGGATGCATGGATGTACGTATGTATGGATGATTGCATGGATGGTCGGATTTATGGATGTATGGATGTGTGGATGTATGGACGTATGTATGGATGAATGTATTGGTGTATGTATGGATGTATGTGTTGATGTCTGTATGGATGCATGTGTGGATGGATGTGTGGGTCTATGGATGTATGGATGGATGGCTGTATGGGTGGATAGATATATGGATCGATGGATGTATGGATGGGTGGTTGTATGGATATACGAATGGATGGATGTATATAT
>NW_016966346.1:0-482 GCF_001483705.2 Eufriesea mexicana
AATTATATTGACATTTTCGACTAATATCATTGTGAGCTAACTTTCTTGCATAAATAAGGGAGAAATATGCTATTGCCGTGCTATGGCCATTGCAATGGTATAGAATCTGGCTGCAAAATTGAATTTTATTAACATTTTCTGCTAATATTGTGGTGACCTAACTTTCTTGGATATATAAGGAGGAAAGATTCTACTGACGCGCCATAGACATTGCGATGCAATATAATCTGGCTGCAAAATTGAATTTTATTGACATATTCGGCTAATATTGGGGTGACCTAACTTTCTTGGATATATAAGGGGGAAGGATTCTACTGACGCGCTATAGTCATTGCGATGCTATTGAATCTGGCTGGAAAATTCAATTTTACTGACATTTCCGACTAATAGGCGTGGTCACCTAACCTTCTTGATAAATATTGACGAATTAATCTATTGGCGTGCTATAGCCATAGTAAAGGTATAGAATCTGGCAGGAAAAC
>NW_016966347.1:0-463 GCF_001483705.2 Eufriesea mexicana
GATGGATGTATGGATGGATGTATGTATGGATGAATGGTTGTTTGGATTGATGGGTGTATGGATCGATTGAGGTATGGATGGCCTGATGTACGGAAGTATGGACGTATGGATGTATGGCTGTCAGCATGTATGGATGTATGGATGGATGAATGTATCGAATGATGGACGTTCGAGTCGATACATTTATGGAAGTATGGATGTGGGGTGTATATATGAATGTATGGATGTATGTATGGTTGTATGGATTGATGGATGTATCGAATGATAGACGTACCAATGGAAGGACTTATAGATGTATGGCTGTGTGGATGTATGTCTGAATGGATGGATGGATGAATGGGCGGATATATGTATGTACGGATGGATGTATGGAAGGATGGGTGTATGGATGGATGAATGTATGGATTGATGGCCGTATGGATGGATGGATGTATGGATAGATTGAGGTATGGATGAACGGATG
>NW_016966348.1:0-273 GCF_001483705.2 Eufriesea mexicana
TCATGTCAGGTCAGGGCAGGTCTGGTCAGGTCTTGCCTTCTCAGCTCAGGTCAGGACGTGTCACGTCTGGTCATAACGGGTCAGTTCCGGTCTCGTCATGTCAGGTCGGGCCATTCCATGTCGGGTCAGGTGATGTCAGGTCAGGTCGTGGCATTTCAGGTCACGTCAGGTCAGTTCAGCTAATGTCAGGTCCGGTCTTGTCAGGTCAGATTAGGATATATTATCTTATGTTAGGTCATATTAGATTAAAATAGGTTAGGCTAGGTTAGGTTA
>NW_016966349.1:0-1427 GCF_001483705.2 Eufriesea mexicana
TCGGCACTCCACTGTTCTCTAGTACCGCCTGCTTGGCTCTGGCGAGGGTAGCAATGGCGGTCTGGGCTCGTTAGCTTTTTCTAGGCTGTGTTTGGCTATGTTCTGTTGGTATGGGTAGTTTCGACTGTTCCGATGTACACTGCGACTTTGTGGATTTCTGCAGTCTACTCTCAACTAATGTGCTCTGCTTGGCTCCGGGAAGGACAGCAATAGTGGCCTCTGCACGTTATGCTTACTCAGTTTACGTTCGGTTATGTTGGGTTGGGCAATGTTTGGACAGGGTAGCTTTATCTTTGGCACTGCACACTGCTATACGGTTCATTTCTGCGTTCTACTGTTCTCTAGTAATTCCTGCTTGCCTCTCGGGAGAGCTGCAATAGCGGTTTCGGCACGTTATGTAACGTTGGTTTATGTTGTGTTTGGATGGCTATGGCTCTCCCTATGTACACTGCGATTCCATAGATTTCTGCGTTCTACTTGCCACTAGTGTGCCCTGCTGGGTTCTTGGATGGCCAGCAATAGTGAACGCGGCTGGTTACGTTCAGTTAGGTTACGTTGGGCTACGTTGCCTTTGGGTAAGTTAGGAGAGGATAGCTTTTACTTTAGTACCACAGTCCGCCATTAGGTATACCTCTGCGGCCTACAGTGATCTAGTGTTTTCAGTTTGTTCCTGGGAGGGCCAGCAGTGGGGGTCCTGGCACGTTACGGTGAGACAGGTTACGTTCGATTAGGTTGGGCACGGCAAGGTTTGGTCACGATAGCTCTAACTTCTGTGCAGCGCACTGCTACTCGCTGGATTTCTGCGCTCTACTCTACTCTAGTAGGTCCTGCTTGGCACCGGGGAGGGCAGCTATATCTTTCTCGGCCCGCTAGGTTGAGCTAGGCTGTGCTTTGCTTGGTTCTGTTGGTTATATTAGGTTCGGCAAGCTATGCCTTTTCAAATATGCACTGCGATTCGAAGGGTTTTTGCCTTCTACTCTCCGCTAACATGTTCTGCTTGACCCTGGTTAGGCCAGCAATGGTGGTCGCGGCAAGTTATTTTGAGTAAGGTTAAGGTTGGTCATGATACGATTGGTTAGGTTAGGAGGGCATAGCTTGGTCTATAGTGCTGCGGTCTGCTATTAGGTGGATTCCTGCGCCCTTCAGTGCTCTTACGTTTTCAACTTGGATCTGGTAAGGCCAGCAATGGTGGCCTCGGCACGGTCTGTCGTGTCAGGCTGCGTTCGGTCGGGTTGGGTTAGGCTACGTTTGGTAAGGGTAGCTCTAAATTTTGTGCTTTGTACTACTGAGTGCTACTGCTGAGAACTACTGCGCCCTAGTGCATCTTGCTTTCCTCCGTGGAGGCCAGCAATAGCTCTCTCGTAATGTTAGGTTGAGTTATGTTGCGTTTGGGTATGTAACGTTTGGCTGTGTTAGGACACGCTACT
>NW_016966349.1:1855-3251 GCF_001483705.2 Eufriesea mexicana
CGTTCGGCTACGATAGCATAGGCTACTTTGACTTTTGTGCTATACACTGCTGTTCGGTTGATTTCTGCGCTCTAATGTGCTCTAACATGCACTGCCTGGCTCTACGGAGACCACCAACAGCGGCCGTGGAGCGTTACTTTTAGTTATGCTACATTTGGTTAGGTTACATTAGTCCAGGATAGGTTAGCGTATCTAAGGCTTTTGTACTATTCACTGGAATGCGGTGGTTTTCTGCACTCTACTGCGCTTCAGTACATTCTACTTGTCCCTGTGGAGGCCAGCAATAGTGGTCTCGCCAAGTTAGCTTGAATTATGTCACGTTTGGATATGATACGTTTGGCTAGGCTAGGATATGCTACCTTGGCTTTTGTGATATTCACTGCTCTTCGGTTGATTTCTGCGCTCTATTGTGCTCTAGTATGCTCTGATTGGCTCTGGGGTGGCCAGCAATTGTGGCCTCGTCACGTCATGTATAGTTACACTACGCTCAGATAGTTTTGGCAAGGGCAGGTTAGGGCAGGGTATGTCTGACTTTTGTGGAATACATTGCAATGCGGTTGATTTCTGCGCTCCACAGTGATCTAATATTTTCTACTTCGCTCTGGGAGGTCAGCAATGGTGGTCTCTGCGCGTTAGGTTGTGTTAGACTACGTTTGCTTATCACACGTTTGGCTATGTTTGCACAGAATGGCTTTGACTTTTGCGCCATACACTGCTATTCGTGGATTTCTGCGTTGCACAATGCTCTACTATACTCTGATCTACTCTGGGGAGGCGAGCAATGGTGGTCGCGGCACGTTAGGTTAAGTTAGGTTATGTTTGATAATGTTACGTTATGCTAGGTTAGGATATGCTACCTTGACTTATGTGCTTTACACTGACATTCCGTTTATTCCTATGATGCACTGTGTTCTTCCACATTCTGCTTGGCTCTGTGGATGCCAGGGGCAGAGATCACGGTACGTTATTTTGGGCCATAGTACGTCCCTTGGGGTTGAGTTTGGCCAGATTCGGTTAGAATATCTACGGCTTCTGCGCTACTCACTGCAGTGCGGTGGGCTTCTGCGACACACTGTGCTATAGTACATCCTGTTTGTCCCTTTGCGGGCCAGCAATAGTGATCTCGCCATGTTAGGTTGTGTTAGGCTACGCTCTGATATGTTATGTTTGGCTAGGTTAGGATTGGTTACTTTGAATTTTGAGCTATTCGCTGCTGTTCGTTAGACTTCTGCACCTTACTGTTGGTCGCAGCAGGTTAGGTTGAGGTAGTCGGCGTTTGGTTGGGTTATGTTAGTTTGGGTTAAGTTTGGATAACTCAGACTCTTCTGCTATTCGCTGCGATTCTACGGAATGCGGCGCTCTACTCTCCTCTATTATCTTCTGCTTGGTTCTGGGG
>NW_016966350.1:0-759 GCF_001483705.2 Eufriesea mexicana
TTGGCGTGCTGGAGACATTGCAATGATATAGAGTGTGGTTGGAAAATTCAATTTTATTGACATTTTCGGGTAATATCCTGGTGAGATGACAATCTCGCATATATAAGTAGGATAGATTCTATTGGCGAGCTGTATACGTTGCAATGATATAGAGTGTGGTTGGAAAATTCAATTTTATTATCATTTTCTACTAATATCATGGCTAGATAACATCCTTCCCTAAGTAAGGTGGAAAGATACTTCTGGATTGCTATAGCCATTGCAATGCTGCAGAATCTGGCTCGAAAATACAATTTTATTGACATTTTCTACTAATATCGTGGTGAGCTATCTTTCTTGCATATACAAGGAGGAAAGATTATATTGGCAAGCTATAACCATTGCAATGCTATAGAATCTGGATGGGAAATACAATTTTATTGACATTTTCGACAAATACCGTGGTGAGCTAACTTCCTTGCATACGTAAGGAGGAAAAATTCTTTTGGAGTGCTATAGCCACCGCAATGCAGAAGAATCTGTCTGGAAAATTCAATTTTATTGACATTTTTGACTTATATCATAGTGAGCTAAATTTCTTGCATAAATAAGGAGGAAGCATTATATTGGCGTGCTATTGGCTTCGCAATGATATAGAATGTGGGTGGAAAATTCAATTTTATTAACATTTTCGGCTAATATCGTGGTGAGTTAGCCTTCTCGCATATATGAGGAGGATAGAGTCTATTGGCGTGCTATAGGCATTGCAAAGCAATAGAA
>NW_016966351.1:0-541 GCF_001483705.2 Eufriesea mexicana
TTGTCTTGTTATAGCCATGGCAATGCAATAGAATCTATTCTGAAAAGTTCAATTTTATTGACACCTTCGACTAATATCGTGGTATGCAAACTCACTGCATAAATAAGGAGAAATGATACTATTGGTTTGCTATAGCCATTCAATTGCAATAGTATCTGACCGTTAAGTTCAATTTTATTGACATTTTCGGCTTCTATCGCAGTGAGCATACTTTTCTGTGTAAATAACTGTGTAAATATGGAGAAAGGATACAATTGGATTGCCATAGGCACTGCATTGCAATATAATCTGACAGTAATGTTCAATTTCATTGATATTTTCGATTAATATCGTGGTGAGCAGACTTTTCTGCGTAAATACAGAGGAAAGATTCTATTCGTTTGCTATAACGATTGCATTGCAATAGAATCCGACTGAAAAGTTCTATTCCTTTGACATTTTCGACATACATCGTGTTGAGCAAACTTCTCTGTATAAATGCGAAGGAAAGATTCTATGGGTTTGATACCGCCATTGCATTGTAATAGAATCTGACCGAAAA
>NW_016966352.1:0-974 GCF_001483705.2 Eufriesea mexicana
TTCGACTGTCTGTGGGTAGGCCAGCAATAGTGGTTTCGGTATGTTGGTTTGTGCTAGGGTACGTTAGGTTAGGTTAGGCAAGTTAATGCTTGGTTGGGAGTAGCTCTGACTTTCGTGCTATACTATGCTATTCGGCGGATTTCTGTACTCTACTGCGCTCTACTGTTATTTGCTTGTCCCTAGCAAGGCCAGCAACAGTGTTTGCGGCACGTTATGTTGAGCTTGGCTGCATTTGGTTTGTTCATGTTAGCATGGGTTAGGTTTGGATATCTTTGAATCTTCTGCCGTACGCTGCGATTCTATGGTATTCTGCGCCCTACGCTGATCTACTACTTTCTGCTTGGCCCTGAGGAGGCCAGCAACAGTGGTAGCGTCACGATAGGTTGAGACAGGTTACGTTTGGTTAGGATAGGTTATGTTGGTTTGGGTGAGGTTGGATCTGACTTTTTTGTTGCACAAAGCTATTCTGTGGACCTCTGCGCTCTACAGTGCTCTATCACACCCCGATTTTCTCCCGTGAGGCAAGTAATAGTGGTCGCGGCGTGGTAGGTTGTGTTAAGATACGCTATGTTTCGTTATGATTGGTTTGTTAGGAGAGCATAGCTCTACCTTTTCTGCTATGCACACCTGTTCGGTGGATTTCTGCGCTCTAGTGTGATCTAATATCTCCTGCTTGGCAATGGGGAGGCCATCAATGGTGGTCCCGGCTCGTTAGGTTTAGTTATTCTACGTTTGGTCTTTTAAGGTTTGGCCAGGTTTTGTTACGATATATTTGACTTTTGCGCTATACATTGATATTTGGTGCCGTTCTGCGATCTATTCTGCTCTAATTAGCTTTGATGGTCTCTGAATTGAAAAATCCAGCCATAGTGGTCTCAGCACGTTATGTTGAGTTATGGTACGTTTGCCTCTATCCGTTCCTTTGGTTAGGACAGGATAGCTCCGACTTTTGTGCTATGCACTGCTTTTGGGCG
>NW_016966353.1:0-1030 GCF_001483705.2 Eufriesea mexicana
AGAATTCGTTAGCTTAGGTTAGAATTTATTTGACTTTTCTGCTTCACGCTGCTATTATATGGATTCTGCGATCTACTGTGCTCTGTCGCTCTCTGCCGGCTTCTCGAGACGCAAGGAGTAGTGGCCGCGACACGTTAGGTTGAGTTAGGTTACGTTTGGTTATGTTGGGCTTGGTTAGGTGTGGTCAGGATAGCTTTGACCTTTGTGCTGTACGATAGATTGAATTGGGTCAAGTTCGGTTATGTTACGTTTTCTTATGTTAGGATAGGATAGCTTTGGATTTTGTGCTTTAAAACGCAATGAAGCGGATTTCTGCTCTGTACAGCTCTCTGGCAAATTCTGCTGGTATCTGTGGCGGTCAGCAATAGTGCCCTAGGCACGCTAGGTTGAGTTACGTTACGTTTCGTTAGGTTATGTTTGGCTTCGTTTGGTTAGGACACCATAGGCTTTTGTACTATAAGCTGCTTTTCGGCGGTTTTCAGCGTTCTAAGTTGCTCTAGTATGCTCTGCTTGGCTCGGTGGGGGGCAAGAGTTGCAGTCACGGCGGGTTATGTTGAGCTAAGGTACGTTTGGTTAGGTTAGGTTGGGTCAGGTTAAGGTATCTTTGACTTTTTGCTATACACTGCAATGCGTTGGTTTGCTGCGCTACAGTGGGCACTACTATACTCTGATCCTCTATGGGGAGGCCAGTTATAGTGGTCTCGACACGCTATGTTGGGGTAGGCTGCGTTTGGTATATTACGTTAGTTTGGGTTACGTCTGGATGGCTTTCGCTTTTCCGCTATACACTTCGATTGTATGGAAATTTGCTCTCTGCGTTCCTCTTATGTGTTCTGGCCATCAATAGTGGTCCTGGCACGATAGTTTGCGTTATGTTATGGTTCGTTAGGTTAGGTTAGGTTTGGTTTGGATAACGTGGCTATTACTTTTCTGGTATACACTGCTGTTCGCTGTATTCCAGCGATCAACTGTTCTCTAGTATGCTCGGCCTGGCTCTATGTGGGCCAGCAATAGTGGTCACGGCAGGTTA
>NW_016966354.1:0-258 GCF_001483705.2 Eufriesea mexicana
TTTAATGACATTTTCGCCTAATATGGTGGTCAGCTTACTTTCTTGCATAAATAAGGCGGGAAGATCCTACTGGCGTGCTATAGCCATAGCAATGCTATAAAATCTGGCTGGAAAATACAATTATATTGAGATTTTCGAGTAATACCTGGGAGACCTAACATTCTTTCATATATAAGGGGGAAAGATTCTACTGACGTGCTATAGAAATTGCAATGCTATAGAATCTGGCTGGAAAATTGAATTTTATTGACATTTTCG
>NW_016966355.1:0-439 GCF_001483705.2 Eufriesea mexicana
GACATAGCCAAACGTATCCTGACGCAGCCTACCGTGCCGAAACCGCTATTGTTGCCCTCCCCAGAGCCAAGCAGGACATAATAGAGCACAGTAGAGCGCAGAAGTACACCGAATAGCAGTGTACAGCGCAAAAGATATGCCATCCTTAGCAAGTGTTGCCTAACCCATCCTAAACGATTGTAGCCTATCTCATCATAACGTGACGAGACCACCGTTGCTGGCCTTATCAGAGACAAGCTGAAAATATTAGAGCACTGTAGGGCGCAGAGATCCACCTAATTGCAGACTATACCACTAAAGGCATAGCTATCATCTCCTAACCTATGTAATCGTAACCTATGCGACCTTATCCTAACTTATCCTGACGTACTGCGATCACTATTTCTGGCAACCCCAGCGCCAAGCAGGACATACTAGAGCGCAGTAGAGGGCAGAGATT
>NW_016966356.1:0-534 GCF_001483705.2 Eufriesea mexicana
GGCTAATATCGGTTAAGATAGCTTTGACTCTCTACTATACGCTATCATGTGTTGGATACCAGTAACCCGCCGTGCTCTACCATAGTGTGCTTGGCATTGGGGACGCCTGCAACAGTGGTCGCTGCTCGTTATGTTGAGCCATGCTACGTTCCGTTAGGGTAGTTTGGATCTGGTTTGGTTAGCATATCTACGACTTTTGTGCTGTACGCTACTATCTGCGCATTTCTGCGATCTACTGTGTTCTAATATCTTCTGCATGGATCTGGGGAGGCCAGCAATAGCCGGTACGTTAAGTTGTGTTATGTTACGTTTTAATAGATTAGGTTTTGGATGAGCTCGGTCAGGTTAACTTAGTCCTTCGTGCTGTAGGCTGCTATTCGGAGGATAAGATTTCTGCGCTTAACAGTGCTCTTCTACATTCTGCTTAGCCCTGGGAATGTAAGCGATATTGGTCTCGGCACGATAGTTTGCCTTATGTCACTCCTGGTTAGTTTATTTTGGGTTAATTTCGGTAAGGGTAGCTCTGACTTTCGA
>NW_016966357.1:0-822 GCF_001483705.2 Eufriesea mexicana
AGCCATCTACTTGCCAGACAATAGGTATATAGAAAATCTATAATCTGTTATAGCTTAGGGAATTGATCGCCTAACGCCATCAATGCAATGGTAAGTACTGCAACCAAGTTGCCAGAGAATATGTCTATTCAAAACCTATAACCTGTTATAGCTTGGTAAACAGATCGTCTAACGCCTTCAATCGAATGGCAAGTAGAGCCATCTACTTGCCAGAGAATAGATCTGTTCAAAATATATAATCTGTTATAGCTTGGAGAATGGATCGCCTAACGCCTTCAATCCAATGGCAAGTACAGCGATCTACTTGCCAGAGAATAGGTCTATTCAAAATGTGTAACCTGTTATAGCTTGGTGCATAGGTCGCCCAACGCTCTTAATCCAATGACAAGTACTGCCATCTACTTGCCAGAGAATAGATCTGTTCAAAATATATAATCTGTTATAGCTTGGAGAATGGATCGCCTAACGCCTTCAATCCAATGGCAAGTACAGCCATCTACTAGCCAGAGAATGAGTCTATTCAAACTCTATAAGCTGTCACAGCTTGGCGGTTAGGTCGCCTAACGCCTTCAATCCAACGGCAAGTACTGCCATCTACTTGCAAGAGAATAGGTCTATTCAAAGTCTATAACCCTTTATACCTTGGTGAGAAGATCGTCTAACGCCTTCAATCCAATGGCAAGTACAGCCATCTACTAGCCAGAGAATGAGTCTATTCAAACTCTATAAGCTGTCACAGCTTGGCGGTTAGGTCGCCTAACGCCTTCAATCCAACGGCAAGTACTGCCATCTACTTGCAAGAGAATAGGTCTATTCAAAATC
>NW_016966358.1:0-489 GCF_001483705.2 Eufriesea mexicana
TATGGACGGAAAAGTATTGTACAGCGCAAAAGTGAAAGCTATGCTAACCAAGCATATCCGATCCTAGCAAAGCCGTGCGTAACAAAACTCAAACTTGCGTGACGGGACCACCATTGCTTTACTCTCCAGAGGCAAGCCGACCGTACTAGAGCACAGTAGAGCGCAGAAATCCTCCGAATGGCAGTATATAGCACGAAGGACTAAGTTAACCTGTCCGAGCTCATCCAAAACCTAATCTATTCGAACGTAACATAACAGAACTTAACGTGCCGATACGGCTATTGCTGGCCTCCCCAGATCCATGCAGAAAATATTAGAACACAGTAGAGCGCAGAAATGCGCAGATAGCAGCGTACACACAAAAGTCGTAGATATCCCAACACAACCTGGTCCGAACTACCCTAACGGAACGTACCCTAACTTAATATAATCTGCCGAGACCGCTATTACTGGCATCCACAGAGACAAGCAGAGCATATTAGAGCACAG
>NW_016966359.1:0-638 GCF_001483705.2 Eufriesea mexicana
GAGCTGGGTGTCGGGCTGGCTGTTGCTGCAGAGTCGTACCGTATCCTCGATCAAGAAGGGCGGATCGGGAATCGGGACGGCTACTTGGCGATCATCGCCAGGGGACTACTGCGAACACCCGCACCAACGCTGCTTCACAACGGTGAGGGTGTCGTGGCAGTCTCCTGGAACGACGTAGTCGCGATGGGGTGCGACGTCTCCCCCAACCGCGGCCTCTCGTCGTGCGAGAATTACCTGGACGAGCTCGGAGGTTTCCTAAGTGCACACATGGCTCGCCAGGGTTTGGTCCTGGGGGACCTCAACGCGTCCGACGAGCTGGTGGTCCCGCGCGAGGAGCTGGGCCGTGCGGTCGATAGGATGATGGCGAGGAGCACCGGCCCCGGACCGGACGGCATCCCAGGCCGAGCCTTTGCACTGGCTCTGGAAGCGTGGGACGTCCGTGTGCGACGGCTGTTCGACAGATGCCTCAGGACCGATCGCTTCCCAGCATGTTGGAAGAGAGCGAGGGTCGTGCTGATTCCGAAACCAGGAAAGTTGCCGAACTCTCCGAAGGCATACCGGCCGATATGACTGCCCGACGAGGCGGGCAAGCTCTTCGAGCGCGTTCTAGCTGTCCGCCTCCGAGAGCATTTAACGGA
>NW_016966360.1:0-1345 GCF_001483705.2 Eufriesea mexicana
AAGGATACCGTAACCAAACTTGTCCTAGCACAATCTAATAAAACGTAGCCTAGCACAGCGTATCGTGCTGAGACCGCCATTGCTGGCATTCCCGGAGACAAGCTGAGCGTATCAGATCGCAGTGGAGTGCAGGAATCTACCGAATGGCAGTACAGTGCATAGCTCATAAGTCGAGGCTATCGCATCCTGATCCATGCAAACCTAACCTACCCAAACGTAACATTACTGAACCTAGCGTGACGCGACCACTATTGCCGGCCTCCCCAGAGCAAAGCAGAGCGTATTAGGTCACAGTACAGATCAAAAATACACCAAAGAGCAGAGCATATCACAAAGCCGAAGCTATACTCTCCAAACCCAGCCAAACGTGGCATGTCGAAACGCATCCTAACTCCACCTAACAGACCTACACCACTGCTGCTAACCTCCCAAAAGCCAAGCAGAATATACTACAACACTGTAGGTCACAGACATCCGCGGAATTTCAGTGTATAGTACAATAGTCAAGGATAACCTAACTTAACCTGACCTAACATAACCTAACCAAATGTTGCATAACGTGCCAGCGCGGCAATTGCTGGCCTCCCCAGTGCCAAGTGGAACATGCCGGAGCACAGTAGGGCGCAGGTGTCTAACGAATAGCGGTGCATGCAGCGAAAATCAGAGCTGTGCAATCCTAACCCAGAGAAACGTAACCTAACCAAACGCAGCCTAACACGACCTAACGTGCTGAGACAACTATCCCTGGCCTCCGCAGAACAAATCAGAGCTTATAAGCTCACAGCAGGGCACTGAAATGCACCGAGCTGCTGCGTGTCGCACAAAATTCAAACCGATCCTAGCATATCCTACCGAAACATAACATAACCAATCGTAACCTAACACAAGCTAACTCGCCCAGACCACTACGGCTGACCTCCCTAGGGCCAAGCATAATATACTAGAGCACAGTAGATCGCAGAAAACCACCGCACTGCAGTGTAAAGCACAAAAGTCAAGGGTACCCTGAGAGCTGACCGAACCTTACATAACCGAACGTAGCCTATATCAACGTAACGTGCCGACACCTCTATTGCTGGTCCTCCCATAGCAAAGCTCAACATTTTAGAGCACAGTAGGGTGCAGAAAACCGCCGAAAATGGACTATACCAAGAAACTCGGTGCAATCCGTACCTAACCTAAACAAGCTCACTTTAACCAAACGTAGCCTAACTCAACCTAGCGTGCCAAGGACACTATTGCTGGCATCCCCAGAGCCAAGCAGAATATGCTAGAGCACAGTGGACCACAAAAAGCCACAACGTAGCAGCGTATTATCACAAAGGACAAATATGTCCTAACCTAA
>NW_016966360.1:2721-5467 GCF_001483705.2 Eufriesea mexicana
AGACCACAATTGCAGTCCTGCCGGTCGTGATGCAAGACGTATTAGACGAGAGTAGCGCGCAGAAGTCCATAGACTGTCAGTGTAGAGAACAAAGGTCAAAGAAATCCTAAGCCAGCCTGCCCGATTCTAACCTAACCAAACGCAGCATAACTCAACCTAACTTGCCCAGACCACTACTGCTGACCTCCCCTAGAGCACAGTAGATCGCAGAAAACCGCCGCAATGCTGCGTAAAGCACAAATGTCAAGGATACCGTAACCAAACTTGTCCTAGCACAATCTAATAAAACGTAGCCTAGCACAGCGTATCGTGCTGAGACCGCCATTGCTGGCATTCCCGGAGACAAGCTGAGCGTATCAGATCGCAGTGGAGTGCAGGAATCTACCGAATGGCAGTGCATAGCTCATAAGTCGAGGCTATCGTATCCTGATCCATGCAAACCTAACCTACCCAAACGTAACATTACTGAACCTAGCGTGACGCGACCACTATTGCCGGCCTCCCCAGAGCAAAGCAGAGCGTATTAGGTCACAGTACAGATCAAAAATACACCAAAGAGCAGAGCATATCACAAAGCCGAAGCTATACTCTCCAAACCCAGCCAAACGTGGCATGTCGAAACGCATCCTAACTCCACCTAACAGACCTACACCACTGCTGCTAACCTCCCAAAAGCCAAGCAGAATATACTACAACACTGTAGGTCACAGACATCCGCGGAATTTCAGTGTATAGTACAATAGTCAAGGATAACCTAACCTAACCTGACCTAACATAACCTAACCAAATGTTGCCTAACGCAGCATAACGTGCCAGCGCGGCAGTTGCTGGCCTCCCCAGTGCCAAGTGGAACATGCCGGAGCACAGTAGGGCGCAGGTGTCTAACGAATAGCGGTGCATGCAGCGAAAATCAAAGCTGTGCAATCCTCACCCAGAGAAACATAACCTAACCAAACGTAGCCTAGATCAACCTGGCGTGCGGAGACCACTATTGCTGGCCCCCTCAGCGTCAAGCGGAGCATATTAATGCATAGTACACCGCAGAAGCTCACTGAATATTATTATATAGCACAAAAGTCCATGTCGTCCGCTCCTAGCCCAACCAAACGTAACAACCAAACGCGGTGTAAATCATATTAACAACCCAGGACCACAATTAGTGGCATCCCCAGAGCCGGACAGAGTACCCTAGGGTTATGTAAAGAGTAGAAATCCACCGAAAAGCAGTGTATAGCACAATAATCGAAGATACGCTGACCAAACCTGACCTAACCTATCGTAACCAAACGCAGCCTGACCCAACGTAATGTGCCAATACCGCTCTTGCTGGCCCTCCCGTAGCCGAGCTGATCATATTAGAGCACAGCAGAGTGCAGAAATCCGCCGAATGGCATTGCGTGTCACAAAAGTCAAAGCTTGTCCCTTCTAACCCAACCAAACGTAACATAACCAAACGCAACCTGATTCTATCGATCGCAACGCGACAACTATTGCTGGCCTGCCCAGACGCAAGCAGAACATATTAGAGATTAGTAGAGCGCAGATGTTCAGCGAATGGCTGTGCACAGCGCAAATGTCATAGACATCCTAGCCTAATCGAGCCAAACATAACATATCCAAACGTAACATAACCCGACCTAACGTCCCAAAACCACTATTTCAGACTTACACAGAGCCTGCCAGAATATACTAGAGCACGGTAGAGCGCAGAAGTCCGCCGCAATGAACTGCATAGCACAAAGGCCACAGGTATCCTAACATAACATGACACAACCCAACCTAGCCGAACGAAACACATCACAACCTAACATGCCGAGGCCACCATTGCTGGCCTCCTTGGCACCAAGCAGAGAAAATTACAGCACAGTAGAGCGTAGAAAACCACCGAATAGCAGCGTATAGCACAAAAGTGAGAGCCATCCTTTCCAAACCTAGCCAAACGTAATATAGGCAGACGTAACGTAAACCAACCTTACGTGCCACGACCGATGTTGCTGGCATCACGAAAGCTAAGCAGATTACGGCGGAGCAATTTAGAACGCTGAAATCATCGGAACAGCAGTGTATACCACAAAAGTCAAATCCATCCTCACCAAACATAGCCTAACCTGACATAACAAAACGTAACATCACTCAACCCAAACGGCCGAGGCAATATTCCTGGTGCCCACGGAGACGAGCAGAGTGTGATAGCGCTCAGAAAATCGCAGAAGTCCATAGAATAGCAGTGTGCAGCAAAAAAGCCAGAGCCGTCGTAACCTAACACAACGCAACCAAACCCAACCAAGCGAAATCTAACTTAGCCAAACGAGACGCGACCACTGTTGTTGGCCTCCCGACAGTCGAGCAGATTATTGTAGAGTAATGTTGGGCACAGCAGTCCACCGAGTAGCAGTGTATAGCACATAAGTCTGAGCTACAATACCAAACATAACTTAACAACCAAACGTAATATAACCAAATGTAACCTTACACCACCTAACGGCCCTACACCATGGCTGGAGACCTCCCCAGAGTATAGCAGAATATACGGTAGCACAGGACAGCGCAGAAATCCGTCGCAATTTAGTGCAAAGCACAGAAGCCAAAGATACCCCAACCTAACGTGACGTAACCTAACTTAGCCAAACGAAGCCTAACTCAACCTATCGTGCCGAGACCACTATTGCTAGCATCCAACGAAACAAGCAGAGCATATTAGTGCACAGCAGAGAGCAGAAATTCACGGAATAGCAGTGTATATCGC
>NW_016966361.1:0-546 GCF_001483705.2 Eufriesea mexicana
TCTGGAGAGGACAGTAATAATGGTCTCGGCAGGTTAGCTATAGTTAGGCTATGTTTGGTTGGGCTACGTCTGTTTGTGTTAGGTACGGATAGCTTTGACTTTTGTGGTATACACTCCTATACGTTGAATTTCTGCGCTCCACTGTGCTCTATCGTATTCGGCTCGGCTATGGGGATGCCAGCAGTATTGGTCTCGCCCCGTTAGGTCGAGTTATGTTACGTTTGGTTGCGTTACGTTCGTTTCTGTTAGGCTTGGTTAGTTTTAACTCTTGTGCTGTACACGGCTATTCGGTGGAGTTCTGCGCCCTACTGCAATCTAATGTTAACTGCTTTGCTCTGGAAATTACAGAAATGGTTGCCGCGGCGCGTTAGGTTCAGATAGGTTACGTATGGTTATGTTTCGTATGTTTGGGTATAGGTTGGGATATGTTTGACTTTCGTGTCATGCATTACCATCCTACGGACCTCAGAGCTCTCTTCTACACTAATATGCCCTGCGTGGCAACGGGGATGCCGGCAATAGTTGCCTCGGTGCGCTAGGTTGAGA
>NW_016966362.1:0-691 GCF_001483705.2 Eufriesea mexicana
GGCCCGCAGCCGTCCCAAAGGAAGGGGGGCCAGGAGGAGGCCATGGACACAGCCTAACTTTCATGTGGTCCATGGTGCTCCAGGCCAACCTGAATCACTCGCGGGCGTCGCAGGACCTGCTCCTGCAGACGCTCGTTGAGCTTGGTGTCGGGCTGGCTGTTACCGCAGAGCCGTACCGTATCCTCGACCAAGACGGGTGGTTCGGGGATCGGGACGGCTCCGTGGCGATCATCGCCAGGGGACTACGGCGGACACCCGCACCAACGCTGCTTCACAAAGGATTTGTGGCGGTCACCTGGATCGACGTAGTCGTGGTGCGGTGATACGTCTCCCGAAACAGCGGCCTCTCGTCGTGCGAGACGTACCTGGAGGAGCACGGAAATTTCCTTAGTGGACACATGGCTCGTCCGTTCTGGTCCTGGGGGACTTCAACGCCCACTCCGTGCCGTGGGGGTCCCCACAAACAGACGCTCTGGGCTAAGCCCTGCAATATTGGGCCGCGGAGATGGATCCCCGGTTGCTCATCCGGGGTTCCGTAGGCACGTGCGCCCGGTGGAACGGCACGACCATCGTGTCCCTGTCGTTCGCATCCCCGGCAGCGGTGCGGCGAGTCACCGGCTGGCGGATGGCGGTGGAGGTGTACACGCTTAGCGGCCAACTCCACATCACCATGATGCCTGCCGTCACTCCG
>NW_016966363.1:0-572 GCF_001483705.2 Eufriesea mexicana
ATCCATACATATATACATCCATCCATTCATACATCCATACATTCATACATACGTACATCCGTCTATCCGCACCGCAATGCATCTGCACATACATCCATCCACACAACCATTCATCCATTCATACATCCATCCATACATCCATCCATTCATACGGCCAGCAATCCATACATTCACCCATCCATACACCCATCCTTCCATACATCCATCCAGCCATTCAACCACCCATACTTACATCCATCGATCCATACATCTATCCATCCATAAATCCATCCATTCTTACCTCCATCCTTCGATACATCCATCCATGCATACATGCAAACATATATACATCCATACATCCATACATACGAACATCCGTCCATCCATACCTCAAACCATCCATAAATAACCATACAGGCATCCTCCCATACATCCATCCATCCGCTCATCATCCCATCCATTCGTCCATCGATCCGTATATCTCTACACCCATTCATCCATCCACCAAACTTCCATCCATCCATACATAAATACATACATCAATACATCCATCCATCCATCCATGCATCCATACATACATCAATACATCCATC
>NW_016966364.1:0-200 GCF_001483705.2 Eufriesea mexicana
ATACACTACTATTCGCTCGACATCTGCGCTCCGCATTCCTCTAGTAGTCTCCGGTTGTCTCTGTGCACGCCAGCAGTTGTGGTCGTGGCACGTTTGTTTGTGCTCGTTACGTTCAGTTTGGTTGGGGTAAGCTGTGTTTGCTCAGGATGGCTTTGACATTTGTGTCTTGCGCTGCTATCCGGTGGATTTCTTCACTCGAC
>NW_016966364.1:312-588 GCF_001483705.2 Eufriesea mexicana
AGCTTAGACTTTTGTGCTATACACAGCTCTTCGGTGGATTTCTGCCCTCTACATTCACCTGGTATGCTCTGCTGGACTCTTGGGTGCCCAGCAATCGTGGAAGTCGCAGCACGTTACGTTCAGTTAGGCTGTGTTTGTTTATGTTCTGTTGGTTTGCGTTATGTTCGGGCTTCATACACTTTTCTGATATACACTGTGATACTATGGATTTCGGCGTCCTACTATCCACATATATGTTCTGCTTGGCTCTGTGGAGGCTAACAGTTGTGGTCGCGG
>NW_016966365.1:0-293 GCF_001483705.2 Eufriesea mexicana
TTTGGTTAGGTTGGGTTTGGTTACGTTAGGTTAGTATAACTTTGACTCTTGTCCTTTGCACTCAAATGCGGCGGATTTCTGCGCATTACAGTGCTGTCGTATATTCTGATTGGCTGTGCGGAGGTCACCGATAATGGTCTAGGCACGTTAGGGTCTGATATGTCATGTATGGATATGTTACGTTTAGTTAGGTTAGGCTAGGTCAGGTTAAGTTACGGTATACTCGGCTTTTGTGCCTTACACTGCAATGCGGCGGATATCTGCGCTCTACTGTGCTCTCGTATAGTCCGGTT
>NW_016966366.1:0-931 GCF_001483705.2 Eufriesea mexicana
CTGGCTGGCAAATTCAATTTTATTTACATTTTCGGCTGGTATCGCTGTGAGTTAGCTTTCTTGAATAAATAAGGAGGAAAGGTTATATTGGCGTGCTATAGGCATTGCAAATCCATAGCATCTTGCTGGAAAATTCCATTTTGTTGACATTTTCGATTAATATCGTAGTGAGCTAACTTCCTTGCGTAAGTAAGGAGGAAAGACGCTTTTTGAGTGCTATAGCCATTGCAATGGGACAGAATGTGGCTGGAAAATACAATTTTGTTGACATTTTCGACTAATATCGTGGTGAGCTAACTTCCTGACTTAAGTAAGGAGGAAAGATCCTTTCTGAGTGCTATAGCCATCGCAGTGTAATCTATTTTTAATTCCTTAACCCATTTGCATCCAAGCGCGGAATATTCCACGAGACACGACTGTCGTCTATCACCGAGCGCGGAATAATCCAGTGCTTTTTGAGAGCTATAGCCATGTCAATGGTATAGAATGTGGCTGGAAAATACAATTTTGTTGACATTTTTGACTAATATCGTGGTGAGCTAAGTTCCTGGCTTAAGTAAGGAGGAAAGATGCTTTTTGAGAGCTATAGCCATGTCAATGGTATAGAATGTGGCTGGAAAATACAATTTTGTTGACATTTTTGACTAATATCGTGGTGAGCTAAGTTCCTGGCTTAAGTAAGGAGGAAAGATGCTTTTTGAGAGCTATAGCCATGTCAATGGTATAGAATGTGGCTGGAAAATACAATTTTGTTGACATTTTTGACTAATATCGTGGTGAGCTTAACTTCGGGCGTAAATAAGGAGGAAAGATTCTATTGGTGTACTATAGCCATTGGACTGCTATAGAATCTTGCTGGAAAATCCACTTTTATTGACATTTTCTACTAACACCGTGGTGAGCTAACTTCCTTTCCTAAGTAAGGAGGAAC
>NW_016966367.1:0-505 GCF_001483705.2 Eufriesea mexicana
GCCGGGACCACTATTGCTCGCCGCCACTGAGTCGAGCGGAGTATAGTAGAGTGATGTAGAGCGTGGAAATGCACCGTGTGGCAGTGTACATCACAAACGTCAAAGAAATCCTAACCAAACCATTCTAACCGAATCCGACGTTAAGTAATCTAGCACAACCTAGCGTGCCGGGACTGCTATTACTGACCACCATAGAGCCAGGCGGAGCATATTAGATCACAATAGGGCCCAGACATGCTGCGAACAGCAGTGTATAGCACAAAAGTCAAAATAGCCTATCCTGTCTTAGCCAAACGTAGCTTTCACGAACGTAACCTAACTCAACCTTACACGACGAGACCTCTATTGCTGGCCTCCGCCGAGGCAAGCAAATGTACTAGAGCACAGTAGTAGGTGCGCAGAGATTCACCGCGCTGGAGTATACATCAAAAAAGACGAAAACAGCCAAACCAAGCCTGACCTAACCTAACTTAACCAATCGTAGCCCAACTCCACATAACGTGTA
>NW_016966368.1:0-969 GCF_001483705.2 Eufriesea mexicana
GTGCACTCTGCTTGGCTCTGTCGAAGCCAGCACTAGTGGTCTGACCGCGTAAGGCATAGATAGCCTGCGTTTGTATATGACAATCTTGGTTACGCTAGTGCAGAATAGCTCAGACTTTTGTGGCGTTCAAAGCTATTCGTTTCATTTCTGCGCCCTACTGCGCGCTAATATGCTCTGCTTGGCACTGGCGTGGCCAGATATAGTTGTCTCGGCACGTTAGGTTGTGTTGTGTTACGTTTCGTAAGTGTTGGTTAGGACGGCTTGGTTAGGACTCCTTTGACTCGTGTGCTTTACACCGCAATTCGGTATATTTCTGCGCTCTACATTCCTCTACCATACACTGCTCGTCTATGGGGCGGCGAGCAATAGTGTTCCGGGCACGTTATTTTAGTTAGGTTACGTTTGGTTAGGCTAGGTTTGGTTAAGTTAGGCCAGGATGTTAGGCCAGGATAGCTTTGACCTTAGTGCTATACACTGTTACTCCTTTGATTTCTGTGATCTACCGTGCTCTACTATATTATGCTTGTCGCCGGGGATGCGTGCAGCTGTGGTCGCGGCACGCTCAGCTGAGACACGCTACGTACGGTTAGGTTAGGTTAGGTCAGGTTGTGTAAGGATATCTTCGGCTCTTGTGATTTTCACTGCGATGCGGAGGATTTATACGCCATACTGTGCTCTAGTACACTCTGCTTGTCCCAGTGGACGTCAGCAATAATTGTTTAGCTCTGCTAGTTTGGGTTACGTTACGTTTAGATGAGTTTCATTTGGCTAGATTAGGTTAGGCTACTTCAACTTTTGTGCTTCACACTGCTCTTGCGTTGGTTCCTGTGGACTACTGTGCTCTACTTCATTCTGCTTGGCTCTTCAGAGGCCAGTAGCAGTGGTCACGGCCCGTAATGTTGAGTTATGCTACTTTCGGCTATGTTAGGCTATGCCAGGTTAGGATAGCATATCTACGGCCTTAGTGTT
>NW_016966369.1:0-531 GCF_001483705.2 Eufriesea mexicana
TTTCGTACATTCATGCGTGCATACATACATACATCCATGCATACAATCGTACTTACATACATAGAGACATCCTTACATACATAAGTCCATCCATCCATACATTCATCCATCCATACATCCACACAACCACACACCCATAAATCCATCCAGCCATACAGTCGCCCATACATACATACATCCATACATACATCCATACATACACCCATACACTAATCCATATATACATCCATAGATAGATCCGCACATATATCCATACATACATCCATTCATCCATCCATACATTTATCCGTACATTCACCCTTCCATACACGCACCCATCCATCCATCCTTCCATCCACCCATCCTTTAATCCAACCAACCAAATCCATACATCCATACATATATACATCCATACATCCAAACATACATACAATCATACTTCCATTCCTCCCTACATCCGTCCATCCGTATGTCCGTCCAACCATACACCAATACACTCATACACCCATACATCCTTAAATCCATCCATCCTTACATCCATCCACTCGTACA
>NW_016966370.1:0-545 GCF_001483705.2 Eufriesea mexicana
CGATTGGCTACGCCAGGAAGCGATAGCTACGTCTTTTGCGCTATGCACTGATTTTCATAGGACTTCAGCACTCAACATTGTTTTAATATGCTCTGCTTGGCACTGGGGAGGCCACAAATTCTAGTCTCGGCAAGTGATGTTGAGTTAGGCTACGTTTGTTTACGTTACGTTTGGTTAGGTTGGTATAGGGCAGCTTTGAGTCCTGTGCTATACACATCTATACGGTGGATTTCTGCACCCTGCATTACTCTATAATACTCTGCTTGTCTATCGGGCCCAGTAGTAGTGGTGTCGGCGCGAGAACTTGTGCTAGGCTACGTTTGGTTAGGCACAGTTTGTTTGGGTTATGTTTGGATAGCATTGACTTACGTGATACACACTGCATTTCGGTGGATATCTGCAATACAGTGCGTTCTAGTATATTCAGCTTGCGTCTGGGGAGTCCAGCAATAGCAGCCCCGGCGCGTTAGGTTGAAATATGTTACTTACCGTTATGCTACGTTTGGTTAGGTTAGGATGGGATATCATCCACTTTTGTGCTACAC
>NW_016966371.1:0-386 GCF_001483705.2 Eufriesea mexicana
TGAGTTGGTTTGGGTTAGGTTAGGTTAGGTTAGACTTGGTGTTGTTAGGTTAGGTTAAGTTAGCATAGGTTCGCATAGATAAAGATTGGTTTGGTAGGGTACGTTAGGTTTTGTGAGATTAGGTTAGGTTAGGTTAGGTTATGTTTGGTTAGGTTAGGTTAGGTTAGGTTTGGTTAGGTTATGTCGGGTTGTGTTAGGGTGGGATAGGTTAGGTCGGGTTAGGTTTGGTTAGCTTTGGTTTGGTTAGGTTAGGTTAGGCTTGGTTAGGTTAGGTTAAGTCGGGTTAGGTTAGGTTAGGTTACGTTGGGTTGGGTTGGTTTGGTTTGGGTTGGGCTAGGTTAGATTAGATTTGGAGATGTTAGGTTAGGTTTGGTTAGGTTGGGTTA
>NW_016966372.1:0-254 GCF_001483705.2 Eufriesea mexicana
TGGCTATAGCACTCCAAAAAGATCTTTCCCCCTAACTTAGGGAAGGAAGTTAGCTCACCACGATATTAATAGAAAATGACAATACAATTGAATTTTCCAGGACGATTCTATAGCATTGCACTGCCTATAGCACGCCAATGGAATCTATCCTACTTGTAAATGCGAGAATGTCATCTCACCCCGATATTAGGCGAAAATGTCAATAAAATTGAATTTTCCAACCACACTCTATATCATTGCAACGTCTACAGCAC
>NW_016966373.1:0-878 GCF_001483705.2 Eufriesea mexicana
GCTTCGCTCTGGGGAGGCCAGTAATAGTCGTCGCGGCACATTAGGTTGAGCTAGGTTACGTTCCGTTCTGTTACGATTGGTTTGCCTAGGAAAGGTAGCTTTGGCGTTAGTGCTGTTGTCTGCTATTAGATGGAATCCTGCGCCTTACAGTGCTCCAATGCTTTCAGCCTGGCATTGGGGAGGCCAGCAATAGTGGTCTCGGCGCTTTATGTTCGAAAGGTTAATACCGTTAGGTTGAATTGTCCTATGTTTAGTCAGGAGTACTTTATCTTTGTGCTGTACAATATTATTCGTTGGATTTCTGCGCTCTGCTGTGCTCTAGTATGTCCAGCTTGACTCTGTGGAGGGCAGCAGTAGCGGCCTCGACATGTTATGTTGAGTTACTCTATGTTCGGTCATGTTCTGCTGGTATGAGTTTACCACGGGTAGCTTCGACTTTTCTGATGTACACAGCGATTCTGTCGATTTCTGCGCTCAACTCTCAACTAATGAGTTCTGCTTCGCCCTGGGGAGGACAGCAATAGTCGACTCGGCACGTTAGGTTGAGTTAGGTTGCGTTTGGATATGTTACGATTGGTTAGGCTAGGAGAGGGAGCTTTGACGAAAGAGCTTTAGTCTGCTACTAGGTGGATTTCTGCGACCCGCAGTGCTCTAATGCTTTCGGTTTCGCTCTGGAAATGCCAGTAATGGCGTTCTCGGCATGTTACGTTGTGCCATGTTATGTTCGGTTAGGTTGGGTTAGGCTATGTTTGGTGAGGATAGCTTCAACCTCCGTTCTGTACAAGTATATCGTGGATTTCTGCGCTCTACTGTGGTCTAGTATGTTCTACATGGCTCTGAGGAGGGCAGCAATGACGGTCCCGACATGTCATGTTGGT
>NW_016966374.1:0-1471 GCF_001483705.2 Eufriesea mexicana
GCTAATTTTGTTGCATGAATAAGGAGGAAAGATTCTATTGGCATGCTATAGCCATTGCAATGCCATAGAATCATACTGGAAAATTCATTTTTATTGACATTTTCGTCTAATATCGTTGTGAGCTAATTTTGTTGCATAAATAAGTAGGAACGATTCTGTTGGCATGCTAAAGCCATTGTAATGGTAAAGAATCTGACTGGAAAATTCAATATTATTGACGTTTTCGACTAATATCGTGTTGAGCTTTTTTGATGCATAAATAAGAAGGAAAGATCCCATTGGCATGCTACAGCCATTGCAATGCAATAGAGTCTGACGGGAAAATTCAATTTTATTGCCATTTTCGGCTAATATCGTGGTGAGCAAATTTTGTTGCTTAAGCAAGCAGGAAACATTCTATTGGCATGCTATAGCAATTGCAATGCTATAGAATCCGACTGGAAAATTCAATTCTATCGACATTTTCCACTAATATCGCGGTGAGCTGGTTTGGTTGCATAAATAAGGAGGAATGATTCAATTGGCATGCAATAGCCATTGCAATGCCAAGGAATTTCACTGGAAAATTCTATTTTATTGACATTTTCGACTATTATCGTTGTGAGCTAATTTTGTTGCATAAATAAGTAGGAAGGATTCTGTTGGCATGCTCTTGCCGTTGCAAGGCTGAAGAATTTGAATGGAAAACTTAATTTTATTTACATTTTCGACTAATACCGTGGTGAGCTAATTTTGTTGCATAAATAGGACGGAAAGATTCTACTGGCATGCTATAGCCATTGCAATGCTATAGAATCTGACTGGAAAATTCAATTTCATTGACATTTTCGACTAACACCGTGGTGAGCTAATTTTGATGCATAAATAAGGACGATAGGTCCTATTGGCCTGCTATAGCCATTGCAATGCTATAGAATCTGAATGGAAAATTCAATTTGATTGACATTTTCCACTAATATCATGGAGAGCTAATTCTGATGCATAAATAAGGAGGAATGATTCTATTGGCATGATATAGCAATTGCATTGCTACAGAATTTGACTGGAAAATACAGTTTTATTGACATTCTCAACTAATATCGTGGTGAGCTGATTTTGTTGCATAAATAAGGACGAAAGATTCCATTGGCATGCTAAAGCGATTGCAATGGTATACAATCTGACTGGAAAATTCAATATTAATGACGTTTTCGACTTATATCGTGGTGAGCTAATTTTGATGCATAAATAAGAAGGAAAGATCCTATTGGCATGCTATAGCCATTGCAATGCAATAGAATCTGGCGGGAAAATTCAATTTTATTGCCATTTTCGGCTAATATCGTGGTGAGCTAATTTTGTTGCATAAGCAAGCAGGAAAGATTCTATTGGCATGCTATAGCAATTGCAATGCTATAGAATCCGACTGGAAAATTCAATTTTATTGACATTTTCGACTAACACCGTGGTGAGCTAATTTTGATGCATAAAT
>NW_016966374.1:2039-2383 GCF_001483705.2 Eufriesea mexicana
CTATTGGCATGCTATAGCAATTGCAGTGCTATAGAATCCGATTGGAAAATTCAATTCTATTGACATTTTCCACTAATACCGCGGTGAGCTAGTTTCGTTACATAAATAAGGAGGAATGATTCAATTGGCATGCAATAGCCACTGCAATGCTATACAATTTGACTGGAAAATCCAATTTTATTGACATTCTCATCTTATATCGTTGTGAGCAAATTTTGTTGCATAAATCAGGAGGAAAAATTCTATTGCCATGCCATAGCCATCGCAATGCTATGGAATCCGACCGGAAAATTCAATTTTATTGACATTTTCCACTAATATCGTGGTGAGCTAAATTCGTTGCT
>NW_016966375.1:0-634 GCF_001483705.2 Eufriesea mexicana
AATGGCTGTACTTGCCATTGCATTGAAGGCGTTGGGCGACCTATTCACCAAGCAACAACGGATAATAAATTTTGAAAAGACGAACTCTCTGGCTAGTAGATGGCTGTTCTTGCCATTGGTTGAATGCGTTATGCGACCTATTCACCAAGCTACATCAGATAGTATATTTTGAATAGACCTATTCTATGGCAAGTAGAAGGCTGTACTTGCCATTGGATTGTAGGCGTTAGGCGTGGTATTCACCAAGCTACAAGAGGTTACAGATTTTGGATAGACCTATTCTGTGGCAAGTAGATGGCTGTACTTGGGATTGGATTGAAGGCGTTAGGCGATCTATTCACCAAGCTATAACAAATTATAGATTTTGAATACAAATTGCAAGAAGAAGGCTGTACTTGCCATTGAATTGAAGGCATTAGGCTAACTATTCACCAAGCTATAACAGATTATATATTTTGAATAGACCAATTCTTTGGCAAGTAGATGGCTGTACTTGCCATTCGATTGGATGCGATAGGCGATCTATTCACCAAGCTGTAACAGATTATAGATTTTGAACTGAAATTTTCTCTGGCAAGTAAATGGCTGTACTTGCCATTGTTTGAAGGCGTTATGCGACCTATTCACCAAGCTA
>NW_016966376.1:0-649 GCF_001483705.2 Eufriesea mexicana
CAGGCCACGTCTGGCCAGGTGAGGTCAGGTCAAGTTAGGTCAGGGGAGGCCATGTCTGGTCTTTCCATCCCAGGACATGCCAGGTAATGACGGGCCATTTCCGGCCAGGTCAGGTCATGTCAGGCCAGGGCAGGTAAAGCCAGGCCAGGTCATGTCGGGTTAGGTTAGGTTAGGTCAAATCAGGTGTGGTCAGGTCAGGACAGGAACGGCCAGGCAATGTCAGGCCACGTCAGGTCAGGTCAGGTCAGGTCACGTCAGGTCAGGTCACGTCAGGTCGGGCCAAGTCAAGCCAGGTCAGGTCAGGACAGGGCAGGTCTGGTCAGGTATAGCCTTCTCAGGTCAGGTCATGACGGGTCAGTACCGGTACGTCATGTCACGTCAGGCCACTCCAGGTCGGGTCAGGTGATGTCAGGTCAGGTCAGTGAGATGATGTCAGTTCAGGTCAGTTCAGTTCAGGCCAGGTCAGGCAAGGTCAGGTCAAGTTTGGGCAGGTTCTGTCAGGTCAGGTCACATCAGGTCAGGTCAGGCCAGGCAAGGCCGGGGCTGGTCAGGTCAGGTCAAGTCAGCTCAGGTCATGTCAGGTCAGGTCGGGTCAGGTCATGCCTGGTCAGGTCAGGTCAGTCAGGTCAGGTCAGGTCAGTCAGGACTG
>NW_016966377.1:0-504 GCF_001483705.2 Eufriesea mexicana
CAGGAATCCACCTAACAGCAGACAGTAGCACTAAAGTCAAAGCTATCCTCTCCTTTCGCAGACCATCGCAAATTAGCCAAACGTGTCCTAACTCAACCTAACGTCTGCCATCACTATTGCTGGCCTCCACAGAGCCAAGCAGATCACATTAGTGGTGAGTAGAACGCACAAATCCATAGAATCTCCGTGGATATCAGGAAAGTCAATATTATCAAAGCACTTAACACAGGCCAACAGAACGAAACGGAACGCAGCCTGACCCAACCTAACGTGCCGAGGCCGCTATTGCAGCCCTTCGCAGAGCCAAGCAGGACGTACTAGATCATAGTAGAGCGCAGAAATCCACCGAATAGCGGTGTACAGCAAAAAAGGTAAAGCTACCCTGACCAAACATTTCATAACCCAACCTAACCGAACGTAACTTGACTCAACATAAGGTGGCGAGGCCACTGTTGCTTGCCTTCTCAGAGTAAAGCTGAAAAAGTTACAACACTATAGTGCGCG
>NW_016966378.1:0-505 GCF_001483705.2 Eufriesea mexicana
ATCCATCCATAAATCCACCCATTCATACATCCATGGATCCATAAATCCATCCATCCATACATCGATCCACCAAACCATCCGTCCATCCATACATCGATACATACGTCAATACGTACATCCACACATCCATACATCTATACATACATACTTCCATGCAACAATCCATCCATCCATCCATACATCCATACATACATCAATACACATATCCATCCATGCATACATCCTCACAGCCATACATCCATTCATACATACAACCACACATTCGTACAACAATTCATACGTACATCCATACATCCATGCATCCGTATATCCATACATCCATACATCCATATATCCATACACCCAACACTCATACATACACACATGCATACATCCATCCATCCTCATATCCACACACACACACATCCATACATCCTACCATCCGTACATCCATCCATCGATGCATCGATCACACCCATACATACATACATATATACATACATACATCCACACATACGTACATACG
>NW_016966379.1:0-1017 GCF_001483705.2 Eufriesea mexicana
TAGGTTGAGGTAAGCTATGCTTCGTTATGTGCCTATGGGTTGGGTTTGGTTTTGGTGGCTTTGACTTGTTTTATGCACACTACGTTTCTATGGATTTCGGCGTCCATCTCTTCACCATCGTGCTCTGCTGGGCTCGGGGGAAGCCAGCAGTAGCGGTTCCGGCACGTTAGGCTGAGCTATGTTGCGTTCTGTTATGTTACGTCGAATAGGTTAGTAGGGTATAGCTTTAGCATTAGTGCTATGGCCTGATAATAGGTGGATATCTGCGCCCTACTGTACTCTAATATATACAGCTTTGCTTTGGGATGGCTAGCAATAGTGGTTTCGTCACGTTATGTTGTGCTCTGTTACATTCGGTTTGGTTGGGCTAGGCTAAGTTTGGATGGGTTAGCTTCAACTTTTGTGCTGTGCAGTGCAATTCAGTGGATTTCTTTGCTCTATGCAGTGCAATTCAGTGGATTTCTTTGCTCTACTATGCTATAGTATGCCCTGCTTGGCGATGGGAGGGGCAGCAATTGCTGTCTCAGCACGTTAGTTTGTGAAATGCTATGTTTGGTTACGTTAAGTTGGGATAGGTTAGGACGGGACGGATGTGGCTTTAGTTCTATAGTTTGCTATTAGGTGGATCTCTACGCTCTACTGTGCTCTAATGCCTTCAGCTTGGCCCTGGGACGGCCAGCAATAGCGGTCTCTGCAGATCATGTTGTGTTAGGTATCGTTCGGTTTGGCTTTGTGCAGCTAAGTTTGAACGGGATAGCTTCACCTTTTGTACTGTACGCTGCTATTCGGTGGACTTCTGCCCTCTACTGTGCTCTAGTATCACCTACTTTGCTCTGGGGAGTCCAGAAATAGCGGTATCGGGACGTTAGTTTGAGATACGCTATGTTTGGCTGTGCTCTGTTTGCTTGCGTTTGGCTTGGGTTGCTTTGACTTTTCTGATATACACTGAGGTTTTATGGATTTCTGCGTTCTACTCTCCACTAACGTGTTCTGCTTGGCTCTGGTGTGGCCGGCAAT
>NW_016966380.1:0-307 GCF_001483705.2 Eufriesea mexicana
TTCGCGTTCAAATGTCTTTGTTACTCGTCAGTTGAATGTTGGTAATAATATTTTGTTGATAGCGTCGACCGGAGCGAAGATCGTTCTTGCAGTCGGTCCGTAGCGACACGACTGCCGTTCGTCCCCTTCGGTCGGTTGGAAGCGATACGACTGGGATCGTCCCATTCGGTCGGTCCGAAGCGACACGACTAGAGTTCTTTCGTTAATGACGCGATAAATAACGTTATGACATATACATATTTTCACACTTTTCTACATGGTTTCATTCATTCTAACTTATTACAATGTCATTTTCATTAATTTCCCA
>NW_016966381.1:0-643 GCF_001483705.2 Eufriesea mexicana
TTAGGATAGCATTGACTTCTGAGCTATACACTGCTATGTGGTCTCTCTCGGCGTTCTACATTGGTCTGCTATACTCTGCCTAGCTCTAGTGAGGACACAATTAGCGGTCGTGGCGCATAGTATTGGGTTACGTTACGTCCGCTTATGTTACGTTCGGTTAAATTAGGAAATGAAAGTTTTGACTTTTGTTATATACACTGCTATTTGGTGGCTTTCTGCGATCTTCTGTGCTCTTGTATATTCTGCTTGACTCTGGAGAGTCCAGCAATAGTCGTCACGGCACGTTGGGTCAAGTTACGTTGCATTTTGTTATACTATGTTTGAATAGGGTAGGGCAGGATAGCTTCGATTTTTGTGATGTACACTGCTGTTCGGCGGATCTATGCGCTCCATTGTGTTCTAATATGCTCTGCTTGTCTCTGCGAAGGCCATCAACAGCGGACGCCGCACGTTACGTTGAGTTATGCTACGTTTGTTTCGGTTACGTTAAGCCATGCTTGGTTAGGATATCCTAGACCTTTGCGCTACACGCTGCTATTGTATTTTTGCGCTCAAGGTTGCTCTTTTATATTCTACTCGGATCTGAGGAGGCGGGCAATAGCGGCCGTGGCACGTTAGGATGTGTTATGTTACGATTGGTTAG
>NW_016966382.1:0-530 GCF_001483705.2 Eufriesea mexicana
AGAATGTGGCTGGAAAATACAATGTTGATGACATTTTCGTCTAATATCGTAGTGAGGTAACTTCCTTGCGTAAGTAAGGAGGAAACATTCTGATGGCCTGCTATAGTCATTGCAAATCTTTAGAATCTGGAAGGGAAATTCAATTTTCTTGACATTAGCCACTAATATCGTGGTGAGCTATCTTCCTTGCGTAAACAAGGAGGAAAGATTCTATTGGCGTGCTATGGCCGTTGGACTGCTATAGAATCTTGCTGGAAAATTCAATTTTTTTGACATTTTCGACTAATATCGTGGTGAGCTAACTTTCGTGCATAAATAAGGAGGAAAGACTCTTTTGGTGTGCTATAGCCATTGCAGTCCTGTAGAATCTGGCTGGAAAATACAATTTTATTGACATTTTCGACTAATATCGTGGAGACTAATATAGTGGTGAGCTAACTTTCTTGCACAAATGCGGAGGAAAGATACTATTGGCGTGCTATTGCTATTGCAACGCTATAGAATCTGCATGGCAAATTCAATTTTATTGA
>NW_016966383.1:0-278 GCF_001483705.2 Eufriesea mexicana
CCATGCAGTTAATTCCAGCGAAGTCCGAGATATTAAAAAATACTTGTACGGACCATCTACTGGCATTTGGATTTGACGCTCGTAGAACGCGATTAATTCGCACTGCGTTGTGGAAAATTGGAATTAATTGAAATCAACAAATGCGTTATACTTAACCTCTTTGGCACGGCGGAACTTTACGCGGGGCTGTTTCTCGGCACGGCCGAGTTCAACGCGAATTACGTGTAAATGATACGGCACTGCAATGTGTGACGGATAATGGTGTTCTTTACACGAGT
>NW_016966384.1:0-2424 GCF_001483705.2 Eufriesea mexicana
GCTGTTCTCTAGTCTGTTCTGCGGGGCTCTGGCGAAACCAGTAATAGTTGTCTCGGCTCGATAGGTGGCGTTAGGATGCGTTCGGTAATGCTAAGATTTTTTAGGTGTGGTTACGGTAGCAATGACTTATGTGCTATACTACGCTGTTCGGAGGATTTCTACTATCTACATTGCTCCAGAGTACTCTGCTCGACTCCGCGGAGTCCGCTAATTGTATTCTCGTCACGTATGCTTGAGGTAGACTACGTTTGGGTAGGTTTTGTTAGTTTTCGGTGAGGTTTGGATTGCTTTGACTGTCGTGGTATAGACTGTTCTTCGGCGGGATTCTGCGCTCTACTGTGCTCTAGTATGCTTTGTCTGGTCATGGGGATGCCAGCAACAGTGGTATGGGCACGACAGGTTGGGATAGATAAGGCTCAGTTATGCTTCGTTTGGTAATGTCAGGATAGGGTAGATATGTCTTTTACGCCACACACCGATTTTCGGTGGAATTCGGCGCTCTACATTGATCTAATATGCCTTGCATGTCTCTGGGTGTCCAGCAATATTATCCTCGGCACGTTATGTTTATGTATGTAACGCTTGGCTTGGCTAGGTTTGGAGAGATTAAGTTAGGATATCTTTGACTTCTTTGCCACGCACAGCATTGCGGTGGATTACTGCGCGCTACTGTGCTCTAGCATGTTCTGCTTGGCTTTGGAGAGGCCAGAAATTATGACCTCGGCACGCTAGCTTGAATTAGGTCACGGTTTGCTTGGCTAGGTTGGCATATGTTTGGATAGGATGGCTTTGACTTTTGTGCTATATACTGCTATTCGGTCTGTATCTGCGACATGCGTTGCTGTACTAGCATCTGCTTGGCTCTGCGGTAGGCAGCAATTGTGTTGGTGCGTCAGGTTCAGATATTCTACGCTTAGGTGGGATAGGTTAGGCCTAGTTAGGTCAGGGTACCTTTGACTTTTGTGTTGTACATAGCTACTTGACAGCTTTTTGCGCTCTACCCTTTTGTACAACACTCTGCTCCACTCTGGGGAGGCCAGCAATAGAGGTCAAGGCGCGATACGTGTTGTTAGGCTGCGTTTGGTAATGTTACGATTGGCAAGGATAAGATAGGGTAGCCTTGACTTTTGTGCTACACACTGCTATTAGGTGGATTTCTTCACCCTACTGCCATCTAATACTCCCTACTTTGATCTGGGAATGCTTGAAGTGGTGGCCACGGTGCGATAGGATGTGTTTGGTTGCGCTTAATTGGGATAGGTCTATTTGGGCTTGGTTTGGATATGTCTGACATTCCCGCAATACACTGCCATTCTATGCACCACTGGGCTCTACTCACTTCTAATGTGCCCTGCTTGGCGATGGAGAGGCCTGCAATTTTGGGCCAGGTGCGTTAGGTTGGGATTGGTTACGTTTGGTTAGGCCATGTTTTGTCATGTTTGGTTAGGATATCCCTTCCTTTTTTGTAGTACACTGCTATTCGGACGATTCGAACGTCCTACACTGCTCTGCAATAACCTGCTTAGCTCTCGCGAGGGCAGCAATGGCTTTCGTGGCACATCAGTTTCTGTTACGTTACGTACGCTTATATTACGGTTGGTTAGGTCGGGATACTCCGCTATTGGTAGGATTTCTACGCTCTACATTGCTGTACTGCTCCCTGTTCGAACTGGGGAAACCAGTAGTTGGTGTTCTCGGCACATTCGGTTGAGATACACTACGTTCGGTTAGGTTATGATAGTTTGTGTTAGGTTTAGACTGCTTTGACTTTTGTGTCAGACATTGCATTGCGGTGGATTCCTGCGCTCTGCTGTGCTCTGGTATATTCTGCTAGGCTCTGGGGAGGCAAGTAATAGAGGTCTCGTAACGTTAAGTTTAGTTATTCTACGTTTGATTAGGTTTGGTTGGGTCATGTCAGGTTAGGATAACTTCGACCTTTGTGCTATACACAGCTATTTGGGGGCTTTCTGCTGTCTACTGCGCTCCAGTTTATTTTGCTCGACCACGGGGAGGCTTGTAATATTTGTCTCGTCCCGTTAGGTTGAGTTAGGTTACTGTTGGTAACGTTTTTTTCGTTTGGGTTATGTTCGGATAGCTTTGGCCTTTGCGCTATACACTGCTATTCGGTCCATACCTGCGCTCTGCATTACTCTACTGGCATATGCACGACTCCAGGGACTTCTGTGATAGTGCTCTCGTTACGTTTGGTTAAGTTATGCTACGTTCGGTTAGGTTTTGTTATCATGGGTTAGGTTTGGGTAGCTTCGACTTTAGTGCTATGCTAGGCTATAAGGGTTTCAGCGTTCTACTGTGTTCTAATAAGTTCAGCTTGACTCTGGTAGTGCCAGCAATAGTGGCCTCGGCACGTTATGTTTGGTCCGGTTACGTTTGGTTAGTGTTGGCTATTCTAAGTCTGGGTAGGAT
>NW_016966385.1:0-1675 GCF_001483705.2 Eufriesea mexicana
CCTACCATACATACATCCATTCATCCATCATCCCACCCATACATCCCTCGATCCATACATCCATCCATCCATACAACTATCCGTCCATACATCCTCGCACCCATACATCTATCCACCCAAACATACATCCATCCAAATATCCATCCATCAATACATAAAGCCATCCATAAATACATCCATCCAAATACCCATTCATCTATCCATACATCCCTCCATTCATCCACCCATCCATAAACGCATACATCCATACATACATCCATTCATATATCCATACATACATCCATACATACATACATACTAACATCCATACCTACATCCATGCATACATCCATGCATACATCCATACATACATCTATACATACATCCATACATACATCCATCCATACATACATCGATCGATACATCCATACATCCACACATACATCCATACACACATCCATACATACATCCACGTATATATCCATAGATACATCCGCACATACATCCATACATTCATCCATACATGCATCTATACATACGCCCTTCCATCCATCCATGCATTCGTACTTCCACCCAACCATTCGCCCACTCTTCAGACCATCCACCCATCCATTCATCCACCCGCGCATCCATACAGACATACATCTAACCCTGCATACTTCCATCCATCCATACATCATCCCATCCACACATCCATCGATCCATACATACATCCATCCATACATCCATCCACCATTCCATCCATCCATCACTATACACCCATACATGCATCAATACATTCATCCATACACACAACCATACATTCATTGATACATACATCCATACATTCATCCTTAGATACATCCATACATACATCCATCCATACACCCATCCATCCATCCATGCAATCGTTCACACAACCATCTATCCATGCATCCATACTTCCGCATATCCGTCCAACCATACATCCATACATTCATGCTTCCATACATCCATAAATCCATCCATCCATGCATCCGTCCATCCGTACATACATCCTTCCATAAAACCGTCCATCGATACATCCACCCATCCATACATCCATCGATACATTCATCCAAACAACAATCCATCCATCCATCCAGCCATACATCCATACATACATCAATACATACATCCATACAAACAGAAATGCATTCGTCCATACATACATCCATACACACATGCTTCCATACATTAATACATACATCCATAGATATATCCATACATACATCCGTACATACATCCATGCATACATATTTAACTACATCCATACATACATTCATACACACATCCATACAATAATCCATACATCCATACACCCATCCATCCATACACCCATCCAACCATCCATGCAACCGTTCACACATCCATCCATCCATGCATCCATACATCCACACATCCATCCATCCATACATCCATACGTTCATTCATACACACATCCATACATCCATCCACACGTACATCCGTCCATCCAAACATCTATACATCCTCACATCCATACATCCATACATATTGCCATCCTTACTGACATCCATCGATACTTCCATCCATCCATACATATAAACATCCATACAATTCATCCGTCCACCCATACCTCAATCCACCCATACATATATCCATGCATACATCCATACATCGGTGTGTCCATAGATCCATCCATTCATACATACGTCAATATATACATCCATACATACAC
>NW_016966386.1:0-294 GCF_001483705.2 Eufriesea mexicana
ATCCAATGGCAAGTACAGCAATCTACTTGCAAGAGAATAGGGCTATTCAAAATCTATAATCTGCTATAGCTTGGTGAATAGATATCCCAACGCCTTCAAACAATGGCAAGTACAGCCATCTACTTGCCAGAGAATAGGTCTATTCAAAGTCTATAACCTGTTATAGTTTGGTGACTAGGTCGCCTAACGCCTTCAATCCACTGGCAAGTACAGCCATGTACTTGCCAGAGAATATGTCTATTCAAAGTCTATAATCTGTTATAGCTTGGTTAATAGGTCGCCTAGCGTCTTCAA
>NW_016966387.1:0-1325 GCF_001483705.2 Eufriesea mexicana
ATATTTCATTACCAAGCATTTCAATTAAAATTTCAGTTACAAATCGTTTAAGTCGATTTTCTGCTGGGTAACTCCCGACGATTTCTTTGCAGAGAATGCACGCAACTTCCTCTAATACGGAATATCTGCACACTCGCCATATATATACAAGTGGGGCTAATGCACTCGATACGTTCTTTTGCGAGGCATTCATATTTTCACCTTGCATTGGCTAACCTTTCTTCGTGTATATACCATAGTTTTAATAAAATTCCAGAAGATACTATTCAATTGTGGTAATATGAAGCAAACCAGATAAACTCGAATTAACCATGGTACGAATTAAACTGAATGAGGTATCTGCTAAGAATCTCATAATACGTAATTGCCAATTCTCTCTGAAATTCGTATAGGGAAACGTACATTAAATTTGAAAATCTCTTTTCGTTCACATTAATGCTAGCGGAAAGTAACTGATGGAGGAATAATTATAAGTTCGCTTATATACTGAGAAGAATAAATGAACGTTCATCATGAAATGGGTCAGAATTAAAATTTGAATCCTATGGACACCTTGGAAAATTACTTTTACCTATTTTGCAAATATTTCTGTAACTATGTACATCGTTTATATATGATGCGAGCAGATATCAATCGAGTTTAAACTCTATTATAGTGATATAATACGGATAGATGCATTATAAAATTTATATACTGTAGAGAGATGTAAATATAAGATAACGTTGGAGTGCTTTCAAATTCTAAGCCTGCTTGTGATGAAATATGTATCCTAACGTTTCCAATATCTCCCTGAAAACGTATAACTCTTTAAAATCTTGTAATCATAAATTCTCACCGAAAGTTGAAAAACATAGTTAATAACCTATAATTCCCAGGAAAAGAAAATTTATGCTCCAAATGAGAGTATGACAGTGTTTGAAAGAATGGAAGGTATACAATAAGACTGCCTAATTAAGTATAAGAATGCATTGAATGAGAATACACAGGTCAATTCAATTTAATTAACATCATAAATCAAAGCAAGAAATTTAAGTGCATTCCAAATTATCTAACGAAGAATTCTAAGAATCTGGGCATCTTACTTTAAATTGCATACCAGCTCTTTAGGAATAGTACGATACCTGTTGTTACGTTTAGCGTCACGACATATTGGGCTGCCAAAGCTAGTTTCGTGTCATACCAAAGAATTCATACTCACATCGTACATTTTAACAACGTTAGACGGGACGAGGGAAACCTCTGGTACTTCTTTTCCTTGTAAGGTACCCAATAGCCTTGTAAATTTTCCTGATATAATAAAAAAATCCTCAATCGAAGTTCCAACA
>NW_016966388.1:0-951 GCF_001483705.2 Eufriesea mexicana
TAGGTCTATTCATTATCTGTAACATGATATAGCATGGTGAATAGATCGCCTAACGCCTTCAGTACAATGGCAGTTACAGCCATCTAATTGGCAGAGTATAGGTCTATCTAAGATCAATAGTCTGTTATAGCTAAGTGAATAGATCGCCTACGCCTTCAATCTAATGGCAAGTACAGCCATCTGGTTGACAGGGTATAGGTCTACTCAAAATCTATAACATTTTATACCTTGGTGAATATTTCGTCTAACGCCTTCAGCCCAATGGCAAGTACAGCCATTTACTTGCGAGAGAATAGGTCTATTCAAAATCTATAATCCGTTATTGCTTGGTGAATAGGTCGCCTAGCGCCTTCAGCCAATGGCAAGTAAAGCCGCCTAATTGCCAGGCAATAAGTCTATTCAAAATCTATAACCTTCTACAGCTTGGTGAATAGATCGCCTAACGCCTTCAATCCAATGGCAAATACTGCCATCTACTTGCCAGAGAATGAGTCTATTCAAAATCTATAAGCTGCCGTAGGTTAGTGATTAGACCGCCTAACGCCTTCAATCTAATGGCAAGTACAGCCATCTACTTGCCAGAGAATAGGTCTATTCAAAATATATAACCTGCTATAGCTTGGTGAGTAGATCCCCTAACGCCTTCAATCCAATGGCATGTACAGTCATCTACTTGCCAGAGAATAGGTCTATTCAAAATCTATAATGCGTTATAGCTTGGTGAAAGGATCGCTTCTCGCCTTCAATGCAATGGCAAGTACAGCCATCTACTTGCCAGAGAATAGGTCTATTCAAAAACTATAATCTGTTGTAGCTTGGCGAAAAGGGCGCCTAACGCCTGCAATCCAACGGCAAGTACAGACATCTACTTGCCAGAGAATAGGTTTTTTCATTATCTGAAACATGATATAGCATGGTGAATAGATCGCCTAACGCCTTCAATCCAATGGC
>NW_016966389.1:0-249 GCF_001483705.2 Eufriesea mexicana
ATATCCATACATACATCAATACATACATCCATACATTCATCCATCCATACATCCATCCATTCAATCATCCATCCATCCATACAATCATACATCCATATATGCATCCATCCATACATCCATGCATCCATTCAAACATACATACATACATACATACATACATCCATCCATACATCCATACATATATACATCCATACATCCAAACATCCATACATCCTTACATTCGTACATCCGTACATCCATCCATTCGTA
>NW_016966390.1:0-911 GCF_001483705.2 Eufriesea mexicana
AATAGTAGAGCAATGTAGAGCACAGAAATTCACGGAAATGCTGTGTAGAGCATGATAGTCAAAGTCATCCTGGTCAAACTAAACCTAACCTAACCTATCCAAACATAACCTAACTGAAACTAACGTGCCACGTCATCTTTTGTTCGCCGCGACAGGGTCGAGTGGAGCACAGTAGAGCAATGTAAAGAGCGGGCATCCTCGGAATAGCAGTGTAAAGGTCAAAAGTCGAAGAAATCCGAACCAATCCTTCCCAACCTATTCTAACGGAACCTAACCTTCCTCAACCTAACGTGCTGAGGCCGCCTTTGCTGGCCTCCCCGGAGCCAAGCAGAACATATTAGAGCTCATTAGAGCATAGAGATCCAGGGAAAGCATTGTACAGCACGAAAGCCACAGTAGCCTCTACTAACCTGGCCAAACGTGACATACACAAACGAAACCTAAATCAACCTAGACCTAGCATGACTGGACCACTATTGCGGACCACCACTCATACAAGCAGAATGTGGTAGGGCAGAGTAGTGTGCAGAAGTTCGCTGTATTGCTGTGAATAGCACAAAAGTCGTAGATATGCTCACCTGGCCTGACATAATCTGACATAACCAGGCGCAGCATAAACCAGCATTGCGTTCCGCGACCACTGCACCTGGCCTCCACGGAGCCAACAAGAATACAGTAGAGCACAGTAGAGCGCAGAAATCCACCGAATAGCAGTGTACAGCACCAAAGTTAAAGCTATCCTTACAAAGCTTAGCCTGACCCAACCTAACCGAACGTAACTTAACAAATCGCGACGTGCAGAGGCCACCACTGCCTGCCTTTCCAGAGCAAAGCTGAAAATATTAAAACACTGTGAGGAGCAGAAATCCACCTAATAGTAGAATGTTGCACTTAACTCAACGCCATCTTCT
>NW_016966391.1:0-675 GCF_001483705.2 Eufriesea mexicana
GTAGAATATCTTGCTGACAACGATATTAGTCGAAATTGTCAATAAAATAGAACTTTTCAGTCATATTCCATTGCAATGCAATGGGTATAGCAACCCAATGGAATCTCGCCCCGTTGTTTACGCAGAAAAGAATGCCCACCACAATATTAGTCGAAAATGTCAATGGTATTGAACTTTTCAGGCAGATTCTATTGGGATGCAATTGCTATAGCAAACCGATAGAATCTTTCCACCTTATTTACGCAGAAAGGCTTGCTCACCACAATATTAGACGGAAATGTCAATAAGATTGAGTTTTCCAGGCAGTAGCTAATGCAACGCATTGTCTACAGCAAAGCAATGGAATCTTCCCCCCATATTTGTGCAGAAAAGTTTGCTCAATATGATATTAGTCGATATGTCAATAAAATTGAACTTGTCAGCCAGACTCTATTGCAGCGCCATGGCTATAGCAACCCAATAGTATCTTTCCACGTTATTTACGCAGAAAGGCCTGCTCACCTCACTATTTGTCGAAAATGTTAATAGAATTGAACTTTTCAGTCAGATTCTGAAGCAATGCACTGGATGCAGCAAAGCCAATAGAATCTTTCCTTCGTATTTAAGCAGAAGAGCTTGCTCTCCACAATATTGGACGAAAATGTCAATAAAATTGGACTTTTTCGTCAGATTATA
>NW_016966392.1:0-448 GCF_001483705.2 Eufriesea mexicana
ATGTCAATAGAATTAAACTTTTCAGTCAGATTACATTTCAATGCAATGGCTATAGCAACCCAAAAAAATCATTTCTCCATATTTACGCAGAAGTGTCTGCGCAGCACAATATTAATCGAAAATGTCAATAAAATTTAACATTACTGGCATATTCTATAGCAATGCAATGGCTATAGCAGACCAATTGTATCTTTCCTCCTTATTCATGCAGAGAAACTTGCTCACCACGATATTAGCCGAAAATGTCGATAGACTTGAACTTTTCAGTCAGATTCTCCTGTAATGCTTTCGCTATGGCAAACCAGTGGGATCGTTCCTCCTTTTTTGTGCTGAAAAGTTTGGTTCACAAGATATTAGTCGAAATTGTTAATGAAATTGTACTTTTCGGTCAGATACAACTGCAACTCAGTGGCTAAAGCAAACCAATAGTATCTTTTCTCCTTATCTA
>NW_016966393.1:0-243 GCF_001483705.2 Eufriesea mexicana
GGGTGGATGGACGGAAGAACGGATGTATGTACGGATGCTTGTAAGGACGAATGTATGGATGTACGCATGGACGTATGTATAGATCGATGAGTGTATGGGTGGATAGATTTATGGAAGTATGGGTGTGTGGATGTATGGATGTATGGATGGATGCATGGATGGGTAGATGAAAGGATCGACGGATGTATGGATGCGTGCTTGTATGGATGGATGGATGTATGGTTCGATGGATGTATGGATGGG
>NW_016966394.1:0-498 GCF_001483705.2 Eufriesea mexicana
ATTGACGTATGCATGGATTATTCTAGAATGCATAGTATGCATTGATTATTGTAGAAATCCTGTTGATTCTATGTCTTCACTGAAGAGATCAATCCAGCGGATGCAGTACTGCGATAATGGCTGTATTCGGTACTGTCATGTCAATTGTTAATATCTCGAAACATAACGGATCTGTCTGAAGTAAATGTATAATTGCTATAGGACATGCTTTATCATTGTAGAGGTTAATTCTCCGGCTACATCTCTCCGTTGTAGGATGTACTACGTTCCGCTCTGTCAATTGTAAATATCTGTTGCCATAGGCGTACTAAGCATTGATTATACTAGAATTGCAGTTGAACTTATATTATATGTGAGGAAATTATCTCAACGTCCAAAGCAATATAATGATTTAAATTTATGTACACAGTACTCTTTCGTCAATTGCTAGTGCCACGAGCGATAATGGGCCAGTCCGTGTCATCATGGAATTGCAAGTGGATCTAGATCATGACTGAG
>NW_016966395.1:0-891 GCF_001483705.2 Eufriesea mexicana
GCTATTTACTGCCATTCGGTGTATTTCTGCGCTCTAATGAGCTCTAGTGCCTCTGCCTGGCTCTGGGAACTCCAGTAATATTGGTCTCGACACGTCAGGTTGAGATATGCCACGTTACGTTATGGTACGTTTGGTGAGGTTAATACAGGAGAGTATATGCATCTGAGCTCTGCACTGCCTTCCTCCGACTTCTGCCCTCTGCTGCGTTCACTGCTGCGTTCTAATATTTTCTTCTTCGCTCTGGGGAGACCAGAAACAGTGGTCTCGGCACGTTAGGTTTAGTTATGCTACGTTTGCATATGACAAGTTCGGCTATGCTTGGACAGAATACCTTAGACTTTCGTGCCATTCAATGCCATTCGGTGGATCTCTACACCCTGCTGCGCTCCAATACGTCCTGCTTGGCTCTGGGGTGAGCAGAAATATTGATCTCGCTGCGTTCGGTTAGGTTAGGTTCGGATAGGTTATGTTATGTTCGGATATCTTCGATTATTGAGCTATTCACTGCAATGCGGTGGGTTTCTGCGAACTACTGTGCTCCAGTACATTCTGCTTGTCATTGCGGAGGCCATAAATAGTGGTCACGTGATGTTAGGTGGAGCTAGGTTACGTTTGGATATGATACGTTTGGTTAGGTTAGTATAAGTTACCTTGAATTTTGTGATATACACTGCTATTCTTTTAGTTTCTGTGATCTACTGCGCTGTACTGAATTCCGTTTGGCTCTGGGGAGGCCAGGGGCAGTGGACGCGGCACGTCATGTTAATTTATGCTTCGTTCGGTTAGGTTAGGTTAAATTAGGTTAGGTTAGTACGGGTTGTATTACGATATCTGCGGCCTTTGTGCTATTCACTACAATGAGGTGGATTTCTGCGTTCTACTGTGCCGTAG
>NW_016966396.1:0-924 GCF_001483705.2 Eufriesea mexicana
CACGCCAATAGAATCTTTCCTCCCTATTTATGCATGAAAGGTAGCTCACCACGATATTAGTCGCAAATGCGAATAAAATTGAACTTTCCAGCCATAATCAACAGCTTTGCAATGCCTATAGCTGGCCAACAGAATCTTTCCTCCTTCTTTATGCAAGAAAGATAGCTCACAGCGATATTAGTCGAAAATGTCAATAAAATTGAATTTTCCAGCACGATTCAGTAGCAGTGCAATGCCTATAGCACGACAGTAGAATCTCTCCTCCTTATTTATGCAAGAAAGTTAGCTCACCACGTTAATATTCGAAACTGCCTATAATACTGAACGTTCTAGCAAGGTTCTATAGCACTGCAAAGCCTATAGCACGCCAATAGAATCTTTCCTCCTTATTTATGCGAGAAAGTTAACTCACCACGATATTAGACGAACATGTCAATAAGATTGAACTTTCCAGCCAGAAACTATAGTATTTAAATGGCTATAGCACGCCAATAGATTCTTTCCACCTTGTTTATGCAAGAAAGTTAGCTTTCCACGATATTAGTGAAAAATGTCAATAAAATTGATTTTTCCTGCCTTATTCTACGACATTGCAATCTCAACAGCACTCGAAAAGGATCTTTCCTCCTTACTTATGCAAGGAAGATATCTCACCACGATATTAGTCGAAAATGACAATAAAATTGAATTTTCCAGGACGATTCTATTGCATTGCAATGGTAATAGCTTGCCAATATAATCTTTCCTCCTTACTTATGCAAGGAAGATATCTCACCACGACATTAGTCGAAAATGACAATAAAATTGAATTTTCCAGGACGATTCTACGGCATAGCAATGTCTACAGCTCGTCAGTAGAATCTCTCCTCCTTATTTATGCATGAAAGTTTGCTCCCCACGATATTAGCCGAAAATGTCAATAAA
>NW_016966397.1:0-264 GCF_001483705.2 Eufriesea mexicana
TTCAATTTTCGAGGAAGATTCTATAGCATTGCAAATGCTATAGCACGCCAATGGTATCATTCCTACCTATTTATAGAAGAAAGTAAGCTCATCACGATATCAGCCGAAAATGTCAATAACATTGAATATTCCAGGCAGATTCTATAGCACTGCAATGGCTATAGCGCGCCAATAGATATTTCCACCTTATTTATACAAGAAAGTTAGCTCGCCGCGATATTGTCCGAAAATGTCAATAAAATTGAATTTAGCAGCCAGATTCTA
>NW_016966398.1:0-509 GCF_001483705.2 Eufriesea mexicana
CTGCTTATTTAGGCAAGAAGGATAGCTCACCACGATAATAGTCGAAACTGTCAATGGTATTGATCTTTCCAGCCAGATTCTATATCATTGCAATGGGTATAGCACGCCAAATGGATCTTTCCTCCTTACTTATGCAAGGAAGCTGGCTCACCACGATATTAGTCGAAAATGTCAATAAAATTGAATTTTCCAGCGAGATTCTATAGCATTGCAATGCGTATAGTATGCCAACAGAATCTTTCCTCCTAATGTACGGAAGAAAGTTAGCTCACCACCATAATAGTCGAAAATGTCAATAAAATTGAATTTTCCGGCCACATTCTACAGCATTGCAATGGCTATAGTACGCCGAAAGGATCTTTCCTCCATACTTATGCCAGGAAGCTAGCTCACCACGAAATTAGTCGAAAATGTCATTAAAAAAAATTGATTCTGCCAGGCACATCCTACATCATTGCAATGGATATAGCACGCCAGTGGAATCTTTCCTTCTTATTTATGCAAGAAAG
>NW_016966399.1:0-821 GCF_001483705.2 Eufriesea mexicana
AAGATAGCTAGCACACCAGGATATTAGACGAATCTGTCAATGGAATTCAATTTTCAAGTTAGACGAAACAGCAAGGCAATGGCTGTAGGACGCCAATACTATCTTTCCTACTTATTTGTGCAAGAAATTGAGCCCACCACGATATTAGACGAAAATGTCACTAAAACTGAGTTTTCCAGTCATACTCTATAGCATTGCAATGGCTATAGCAAGCCAATAGAAGCGTTCTTCCATATTTATGAAAGAAAGCTAGCACACCAGGATATTAGACGAAACTGTCAATAGATTTGAATTTTCAAGTTAGATGCTACAGCATTGCAATGGCTATAGCACGCCAATAGAATCGTTCCTCCTTATTTAAGCAAGAAAGGTAGCTCACTACCATATTAGTCGCAAATGTAGTTAAAATTGAATTTTCCGGCCCGATTCTGAAGCATTGCTATGGCTATATCACGGCAATAGAATCTTCCCTCCTTATTTATACAAGAAAGATGGCTCACCACGATATTATTTGAAATTGACAATAAAATTGAGTTTTCCAGCCTCATTCAATAGCATTGCCATGCCTAGAGCACGCCAATAGTATCTTTCCTCCTCACTTATGCAAGAAAGCTGGCTCACTACGATATTAGTCGAAAATGTAAATAAAATTGAGTTTTCCAGCAGATTCTATGGCATTGCAATTGCTATGGCACGCCAATAGAATCTTTCAAAGGATATTAGACGAAACTGTCAATAGATTTGAATTTTCAAGTTAAATGCTACAGCATTGCAATGGCTATAGCACGCCAATAGAATCGTTCCTCCTTATTTAAGCAAGA
>NW_016966400.1:0-1096 GCF_001483705.2 Eufriesea mexicana
TCTTGCACTTTGCATTGCCCTACACTGCTCCGCTCGAATCACGGGATGCCAGCAGTAGTGGTCGTGGCACGTTAGGTCATGTTATGCTACGTCTGGTAAGGTCAGGTTTTGGCTAGGTTTGGCTAGGGTAGCCTTGACTTTCGTCCTGTACACTGTCATTTGGTAGATTCCTGCCCTGTACCGTGATCTGCTCTCATATGCTAGTTCCTGTGAAGGCCAACAAGAGTGGTCGCTGCACGTTACGTTGAGTTTGCCCACGTTATGTTAAGTTATGCTCGTCTTTATTAGGTTTGGATGTCTTTGACATTTCCTATATACACTGAGGTTCTATGGATATCTGCGCCCTACTCTCATCTCATATGTCCTGCGTTCCTCTGGGGACGTAAGCTATAGCTGTCCAGGCACATTAGGTTGAGTTAGGTTACGTTTGGAAATGTTACGATTGGATGCTTTAGGAGAGGTTAGCTTTGACTTTTGTGCTGTGTACAGCTATTCGTTGGCCCTATCCTCTGCGCTCTACTGCGCTGTAGCAAATTCTGCGTGTCTCCGTGGAGGTCAGCTATAGCGGCCTGGGCGCGTTACGTTAGGTTCGGTTACGTTTGGTTATATTCCGTTTGGATATGTTACGATAATATAAAGTTGACTTTTGTGCTATCCATTGCACTTCAGAGGATTTCTACTCTCTACATAGCTAACATAGTTAACAACAAACATAGTTAACTCTCTACATAGTTAACAACAAACCCTGCTAGATTCTCGGGAAGACGGTAATAGTGGTCTCCGCTCGTTAGGTTGTGTCAGGCTGCGGTAGGATGGGTCATGTTCGTCTGGGATAGGTGTGAATAGACTTGACTTTCGTCGTATACACCGCTATTCGGTGGATTTCGGCGCTCTACTGTGCTCTGACATGTTCCGCTTGGCCCTGGGGGTCCAGAAATAGTGGTCGTGTCAAGGTACGATGAGCTATGCTTCGCTTGGCTAGGTTGTGTTCGTCTGCATCAGATTTGGGTAGCCTTGTCTCTTCTTCTATTCCCAGCGACACATGGATTCCGGCGCTCTCCTGTACTCTATTATACCCTGCTTGGATCTGTGGATG
>NW_016966401.1:0-1140 GCF_001483705.2 Eufriesea mexicana
CGGACCAAAATTAGCCTAAACCAATATAACCGAACGTAACAAGGCTCAATATAACGTGCAGAGAACACTATTACTGGCCTTGCCAGAGGCAAGCTGAAAACATTAGAGCTCTGTAGGTCGCAGAAATCCAGCTAATAGCGGCCTATAGCAGTAAAGTCAAAGGTATCCACTCCTGACCTAACGAACTGAAACGTAAGCAAACGTAACACAACACAGCCCAACGTGCCGCGAACACAACTGCTGGCATCTTCGGAGTCAAACAGAGCACATTAGTGGCGAGTACAACGCAGAATTCCATGGAAACGCAGTGTATATCAGATAAGTCGAAGCTGCCCATGCCTAACACACTCCAACAGAATATATCCATACGTAGCCTAATCATATCTACCGTGCCGAGACCGCTACTGCTGCCCTACCAGAGCCAAGCAGGACATACTGGAGCAACAGAGCGCAGGAATCCGCCTAACAGCAGGCTATAGCACTAAAATCAAGCCTACACTCTGCTGACCTAACCAATCGTAACATACCAAAACATAACAAAACTCAATCTAATGTGCCGCGACCACTGTTGCTGCCCTCCACAGATCCAAGCAGGACATACTAGAGCAGAGTAGATCGCAAAACTCAACTGAACATCAGTGTACAGCCTCAAAGTGAAAGCAATCCTGACCAAACTTAGCCTAACAAACCTTAACCGAACATAACCCGACACAGCATAATGTGCAGAGACCACTGTTGCAGGCATAACCGGATCAAAGACGAAAATGTTTTAGCATTTATTGCGCAGAGATCCACTTAAAAGCAGACGAAAGCACTAAGGTCAAAACTGTCCACTCCTAACATAACCAACAGTAACATAAGCAAACGTAACCAAGCGCAGCCCAGCGCAACGCGAACACAATTGCTGGCCTCCACAGAGCCAAGCAGTACACATCATTGGAGAGCAGAACGCAGAAATCCGTAGAATCTCAGTGTATATCGGAAAAGTCGGAACTACCCGAACCTAACACAAACCAACGGAACACATGCAAACGCAGCATAACAAAACCTGGCGTCCCGAGAGCGCTCTTGCTGACCTCCCCAGAACCGAGCAGGACATGCTAGCGCACAATAGAGCGCAGAAATCCACGGGACAGCAGT
>NW_016966402.1:0-527 GCF_001483705.2 Eufriesea mexicana
CGTTTGGCCCAAAGGTCAAATCTGTCCTCTCCTCACCGAACCAAACGACACATTCCCGAACGCTACCTAACTAAGACTAATGTTACACGACCACTATTGCTGGCGTCGCCGGAGACAAGCAGAATATGATAGAGCACAATAGAGCTAAGAAATCCATAGCATAGCTGTGTTGAGCACAAAAGTCAAAGCTATCCTGACCAAACACAAAATGGCCTAACTCGACCAAACGTAATCTAACTCAACCCAACGTGCCGCGACCAGTATTTGTGGCATCCAAAGAGCGAAGCAGAGCGTAATGGAAGGAGGAGAGTAGAGCGCAGAAATCGGCCTAATAGCAATGTACAGCGCAAAAGTGGAACATATCCCAACCCAACGTGTCCTACACTATCATAACCGCACGTAACCTGACCCAACCGGACGTGCCACGACGACTACTGCTCTCCACAGGGGAGCCAAGCAGAGTACAGCAGAGCAATGTAGAACGCTGGAATCGAACGAATAGCAGCGTATAGCACAAAATGCGAAGA
>NW_016966403.1:0-282 GCF_001483705.2 Eufriesea mexicana
GACCACCATCACTGGCCACCCCACAGTCGAGAAGACTATAGTAGAGCAATGTAGGGCACAGAGGCCCACCGAATGGGGGTGTATCTAACCTAACCTATCGTAGCCTATACCAACCTAACGTACCTAGGCCTCAGTCGCTGGCCACTCCATTGCCAAACAGAATATAGTGGAGCACAGTGGAGTACAGAAATCCGTCGCATTGCAGTTTAAGGCAAATAAGTCAAAGATACTCTAACATAACCCGACGTAACCTAACATAATCGAACGTGACCTATCCCAACC
>NW_016966404.1:0-509 GCF_001483705.2 Eufriesea mexicana
GTCAAATTAATCCTAAGCTTACCTGACCTAGCTCAACATAACCGAACGTAAAATTACTAAACCCAACGTCGCGAGACCGCTATTACTGGCCGCACCAGCGCCGAGCAGAACGCGCCAGGGCTCAGTAGAGAGCAGATATACACCGCGTAGCGTTGTATACCACGAAAGACAATGCTGCGCTGTCCTTACCCAAAGCAATGTAGCCTAACGAAACGTAGCCTAAATAAACGTAACGTGCCGAGGCCACCATTGCTGGCATGCTGGGTTCCAAGCTGATCATGTAGGAGCACTGTAGAGCGCGGAGATCCTCCGAATAGCAGTATATAGTGCAAAAATCAATGTTATCCTCCCCTAACCATACCTGACCTAACCGGACAAACGTAACGTATCACCGCGTTTCGTGCCACGAACGCTATTGCTGGCAACCCCAGGGTCGAGCAGAACACATTAGAGGAGAGCAGGGCGCACAAAATCCATTGAATCGCAGGCTATGGCAGAAAAGTCAAAGC
>NW_016966405.1:0-271 GCF_001483705.2 Eufriesea mexicana
CTAAGCGAGCGTAGCATAACTGAACATTACGTGACGCGGCCACTGCTGCAGGCATCCCCAGCGTCAGGCATAATACCGTAGAGCGCATCTGATCACAGAGATCCACCGAATAAGGTTGTACAGCTCGAGATTCAAAGCCACAGTAGCCAAACTTAGCCCACCTCACCTGACCAAACACAACCCAATTGAAGGTAACGTGCTCCGACCGCCATTGCTCGCCTCCACAGAGTCGAGCAGAGTATAGAGGATTAGTGTAGATCGCCGAAATCCG
>NW_016966406.1:0-256 GCF_001483705.2 Eufriesea mexicana
CTATTGCCGGCCACCTCAGAGTCGAGCAGAGTTTAGTAGAGCAATGTGGAGCGCAGAAATCCGGTGAGTAGCAGTGCATGGCGCAAAAGTCAAAGTTGTCGTATCCTAACCTGACCAAACGTAATAAAGCCAAACGTAGCATATCTCATCCTTATGCGCCGAGACCAATGTTACTGCCTTCCACAGGGTCGATCAGAGCATAATAGATCACAGTAGGGCCCAGAAGTCCGCGGAATGGCAGTGTTGGGCACAAAAG
>NW_016966407.1:0-229 GCF_001483705.2 Eufriesea mexicana
GGCCTCCACGGAGCCAAGCAGTAACCATTAGTGGCGGGTAGAACGCAGAAATCCATGTAGTCGCAGTGTATATGGGGAAAGTCAAAGCTACCCAAACCTAACCCAAACCAACAGAACGTAAACAAACGTAGCCTAAATCACTCTGACATGCCGAGAACCTTACTGCTGCACTCCCCAGGGAAAAGCAGGACATACTAGAGCACAGCAGAGCGCAGAAGATTGCCGAAAT
>NW_016966408.1:0-338 GCF_001483705.2 Eufriesea mexicana
TTAGAGTAGAGAGCTGAAATCCACGGAATAGCAGTGTATAGCACGAAAGTCGGAGATATACTGCCCTAACCTTACCAGACGTAACATAACCAGACGCAACGTAACACAGACTATCGTGCGGGGACCAATACTGCTGGTCTACACATAGCCGAGCAGAATATACTGGAGCACAGCAGAGCGCGGAAAGCTACCGAATTGCGCTGTATAGAACAAAATTCAAAGCCATCCTCACCAAACATATCCTAACCTAGCCAAGCATAGAGTAACCTAACTCAACGCAACGTGAGACGGCCACCCATTCCTGGCCTCTCCAGAGACCAGCGGATTCTAGTAGAGTA
>NW_016966408.1:9691-10029 GCF_001483705.2 Eufriesea mexicana
TGGATAGGTTGGTATATCTTTCACTTTCGTACCATACACTGACATCGTATGGATCAGGACGAGTGAGGAAGCGCGCGAAGCTGTCTTCACCTTGGTCAACCCAAGGAAGAGGGACATCCATGTGAAGTCAGCACGCAGCGCACAGGGCAACGGCATGGCGGTAGAAACGACTACCGCAGAAGGTGTCAGGGCGTCGACAGAGAACGACAAACTGAAGGATATCGGTCAGAAGGCGAGGGCGCCAGCTTCAAACAGACTCAGGGTGATCATATACCACATCCCGAGAGAACTGGCGGAAAAGGAGATCCGCGCCTGCTCGAGGAAGCAAAATAAGGAAA
>NW_016966409.1:0-510 GCF_001483705.2 Eufriesea mexicana
GATAGCTTTGACTTTTGCGTTGTACACTGCTATTCGGTGTGCTTCGGGGTTTTACAGCGCTCTGGTATATTCTGCTCGGCTCTGAGGAGGCTAGCTACACTGGTCTCTGCACATTAGGTTGAGTAATGCTACCTCTGGTTATGTTACGTATGGTTATGTTGGGAGAGGATAACTTAGACTATTGTGACATGCATTGCGATTCTATGGATTTCTGCGCTCTACTCTCCTCTAATATGTTCTGCATGGCGATGGGGAGACCAGCAATAGTGGTCTCGGCACGTTTGGTTGAGTTATGTTGGGCTTGGCTTGGCTAGGTTGGGTTAGGTTTGGTTTGGTTAGGATGGCTTTGACGTTCGTGCTGTACCCTGCTATTCGGTGGAGTTATACGCTCTACTGTGTACTAGTATATTCTGCTTGGCTATGGGGAGGCCAGCAGTAGTGATATCAGCACGTTAGGTTGGTTCCGATTGCGTTTGGTTAGGTTAGGTTATGTGAGGCTGGGCTGGGATA
>NW_016966410.1:0-2527 GCF_001483705.2 Eufriesea mexicana
ACGGCATTGCATTGTACAGCGCAAAGGTCAAACGTATCCGGACCTAACCTGACCTAACCTAGCATGCCCAAACGTAGCGCAACTCAACATAACGTGACGTGACCAATGCTTCCGGCCTCTCCAGAGACAAGCAGAATATGTTATAGCACAATAGAAAGCAGAAATCCACCTGATAGCAGTGTGTAGCATGAAAGTCAAGGCTATTGTATCCTAACCTATCAAAACGCATCATAAGCATGCGTAACATATCTGAACCTAACGCGCCGAGACCACTATTGCTGGAATTGCGAAAGCCAAGACGGGCATATTTGAACACATTAGAGCGCAGAAATCCGCGGATCGCAGTGTGTAGCACAAAGGTCTAGGCTATCCTAACCTAACCTGTCCAAACGTATCATACACAAACGTAACCTTACTCAACCTAACATGACGAGACCACTATTTCAGGCCTCAACAGTGACAAGAAGAATATACTAGAGAACAGTAGATCACAGAAATACAGCGAATAAATGTGTATAGCCCGAAAGTAGGGACTACACTGGCAAAACGTAGTCTAACCTGACATAATCAAGCGTAACATATCTGAACCTAACATGACGAGACAACTATAGGTGGCTTCCACAAAGGGAAGCAGAATGTACTAGAGCACAGTAGTGCGCATATATCCACCGCCTTGCAGGGAATAGCACAAAAGGCGAAGTTATCAAAGCAGAATATAACAGCGCACAGTAGATCACAAGGATACGCCGAAAAGCAGTGTATAGCACGAAAGTCAAGGTATCATATCCTAACATAGCCAACCGTGACATACGCAAACGTATCCTAGCTCAACATAACATGACGAGAACACCGTTGCTGGCCACCACTGGGCTAGGCAGAACATACAATGTCACACTGGAGCGCAGATGTCCATCGAATAACAGTGTGCAGCACAGAAGTCGTAGCTATATTATCCTAATATATCCAATCTTAAAGGAACCAAACGTAACATAACCCAAACTAACGTAACCCGCCCGCCATTGCTGGCCTCCCCAGGGTGGAGCAGAATATACTACAGGAAAATAGGGCGCCGAAGTTCATAGTGTCGCAATGCATAGCACAAAACTCATATATGTCCAGACCTTACCCATGCTAACATAACATAACCGAATGTAGCCTAGCGGAACGTAACGCGACGCGGTCACCATTGCCCTCCTCCCGATGGCAAAGCAGAATGCAGTAGATCTCCCACGTGTTCAGAAATCCACCGAACATCAGTGTTTAACACGAAAGTCATAGCTACAATTGCCGAACTTGACGCAACCTAAACTAGCCAAAAGCAGCATAACAAGGCCTAACGTGCCGAGACCAATACTGCTAGCATTCCCGTGGCTAAGGAAAAAATTCTAGAGCACAGCAGAGCTCAAAAATCCACTTCATTGAAGTTTATAGCATGAAAGCTTAACATAACCCGAAATAACTAGGCCTAACCTAACACATCCAAACGTAGTTTAGCTGAACATAACGTAACGGGACCATTATTGCTGGCCTCCTCAGAGCCGCGTATAATATGCTAGAGCACAGTATAGCGCAGAAATCAACCGCATTGCTGTGAATAGCACAAGAGTAGAAGGTACCCTAACATCACCTGACCGAACCTAACCTTACCGAACGTAACATAGCCGAACCTAACACTCCGAGACCACTATTACTGGCCACCCCTGAGCCAAGCAGAATATTCTGGAGCACCCTTGAGGGCAGAAGTACACCGAATAGCAGTGTATAGCACAAAAGTCAATGCTACCATATCCTAATATGTCCAATCTTGACATAAACAAACGTAACATGACCCAGCCTAACGTACCCCGACCACCATTGCTGGCCTGTCCAGAGTCGAGCAGAACATACTAGAGGAGAGCGGGGCACAGAAATACAGAGAATTGCAGTGTATGTCACAGAAGTCGTATATATCCAAATCTGACCCTAGCTAACATAACATATCCAGAAGTAGCCTACCTCAACGTAATGTGCCGCGGCCACCATTGGTGGCCTCCCAGGTGCCAAGCACAATATAACAGATCGCAGTCGAGCACAGAAGTCCAAAGAACAACCGTGCATAGCACGAAAGTCAAAGATACCCTTTCCGAACATAACCCAACATAAACTAGCCAAAGGTAACCGAGCTCAACCTAACGTGCCGAGGCCACTACTGCTGGCATTATCATGGCTAAGCATAATATAGCAGAGCAGAGTAGAGCGCAGAAATACTCCGAAAAGCACTGTATTTCACGAAAGTCTAAGTTAACCTGACCGAGCTTCACCTAACCTTACCCAACGAAACGTAACCCAACTCAAGCTAACTTGCCGGGACTACTATTACTGGCCGCCACAGAGAAAAGCAGAACATGCTAGGACACAGTAGAACGCAGAAATCTACCGCACTTCAGTGTAGAGCACAAAAGTCACAGATATCCTCTCCTAACCAAAACAAACCTAAATTAACCAAACGTAACCTAACTCATCCTACCGCGACGAGGACACTCTCTTT
>NW_016966411.1:0-624 GCF_001483705.2 Eufriesea mexicana
TTTGGTGGTTTTCTGCGCTCCACCTTGCTATAGTATGTCCTGCTTGGCTGTTTTGATGGCAGGGGGCAACAATAGCGGTCTCGGCAAGTTAGGTAAAGTCAGGCTATATTTGGCTTTGTTCCGTTGGTATGGGTTAGGTTTGCGTAACCTTTACTGTTCCGATATTCACTGCGATTATTCGGATTTCTGCGGTCTGCTATCCAATAGTGTGTTCCGCTTGACTCAGGGGAGGCCAGTAACTGTGGTCCCGACACGTTAGGTTGAGATAGGTTACGTTTGGTTATGTTACGGTTGGTTAAGTCAGGAAGTGATAGCTTTGACTTTAGTGCCATAGTCTGCTATTAGGCAATTTCTGCTACAAACAGTGCATTAATATTTTCAGCTTGGCTCTAAGAAGGCCACCGATTATGGTCGCAGCACGTTTTGATGTGACAAGCAAGCTTCAGTTATGTAGGGTCGTGCGAAGTTTAGTCAGGATAGCTTCAACTTCTGTTCTGTACACTGCTATTCGGTGGATTTCTGCGCTCTACTGCGCTCTAGCACGTCCTGCTCGGCTCTGGAGAGGCCGGAAATAGTGGCCGCGTCACGTCAGTGTAAGTTAGGGTACGTCCGGTTACGTTACGA
>NW_016966412.1:0-626 GCF_001483705.2 Eufriesea mexicana
CGAACTCAACAAAGACCAACGTGACGTAGCCAAACGTAACCTAACTCAAACTAACAGGCCGAGGCAGCTATTACTGGCCTCTCCGGAGTCGAGCAGAGTATAGTAAGACAATGTAGAGTTTAAAAATCCGCCGAACAGCAGTGTATAGCACAAAAGTCAAAGCCACCCGCTCCTAACCAAACCAAACATAACAAAGCCAAACGTAGCCTAACTCAACCTAACGTGCCTAGACCACTATTGCTGACCTCTCCAGAGCAAAGCTGAATATACTACAGCATAGGAGAGCGAATAAGTCCGCCGCACTGATATGCAAGGCTTAAAAGACGAAGATAACCTAACCTAACGTAGCTAAACGAAGCCTATTTCAATAGTGTCGAAACTGCTATTGCTGGCCGCCCAGCGCCATGCGGAGCATGTTAGTGCGATGTTGAGAGCAGAAATCCACCGAACAGCAGAGTAAAGCGCAAAAGTCAAATCTACCCAATCCTAATATATCAAAACGTAACATACGCCGACGAAACATTACCCATACGGCCGTTCCACGACTGCCATTGCTGGCATCGCGAGAGCTAAGCAGAGTAGAGCATAGCAATGTAGAGCGCTTGGATCGTCCCAATAGCAGTGTA
>NW_016966413.1:0-325 GCF_001483705.2 Eufriesea mexicana
TGATTCCTGCGCTCAGCTGTGCACACTAACGTTCTGCTTGGCTTTGGGGAGGCTAGCAATTGTGGCCGTCGCACGTTTGGTTGGGTTATGTTGCGTTTGTTTGTGTTAGTTTAGGATATGTTTGACTTTCGTGTTATGCATAGCAATTCCATGGCCCTCTGCGCTCTAGTGTCCACAAATATGCCCTGCTTGGCGATGAGGAGTTCAGTTACAGTTGGCTAGGCACCATAGATTTTGCTTGGTTACGTTTAGATTTATTGGGTTGCTCAGCTTATGTTAGATATCTTCTACTTTTCTTCTTCACAATTCAATGCTGCGGATACCT
>NW_016966414.1:0-338 GCF_001483705.2 Eufriesea mexicana
TGCCTTACAATGCTTTTCGGCATATTTCTGTGATCTACTGGGCTCTACTAAACTGTGCTCGAGTCAGGGGAGGCCAGAAATGGCGGTCGTGGTTCATTACGTTAAGTTATTTTACGTTAGGCTTGGTAGGGTTGGGATATGTTTGGCAAGTGTAGCGCTGACTTTCTTGTTATACACTGTTATACGGCAGACTTCTGTGCTCTACTGTGCTTTACTATATTCTGCTTGGCTCTTTGGATGGCCGCAGTAGCGGTCGCAGGACGTTACATTGTGCCATGCTACGTTTGGTTATGTTTGGTTACGCCAGGTTATGCTAGTGTGTCGCGGATTTTGTGCTA
>NW_016966415.1:0-582 GCF_001483705.2 Eufriesea mexicana
ATACATCCATACATCCATCCATACATACATCCATCCATTCATACATCCATACATTCATACATCCATACATCCACAAATACATCCGCCATACCTCCATCCATCCATACATCCATGAAATCCATACACCCATACATATATACATCCAGACATACATACATCCATACATCCACCCATACATACATCCACCCGTCCGTCCATAAATCCATACATCCGTACATCCGTACATTCGTACATCCATACGTCCATACATCCATAAATCCATCCATAACAACCATACATACATCCATACATATATACATACATACATCCATACATCCATCCATCCATAGATCTATCCATACATACATTCATCCATGCAACCCCACATCCGTACTTCCATAAATGCATCCAATCGTAGGTCCATCATTCGATACACCCATACATACATACATCCATACAACCGTACATCCTTACATTTGTACATCCATACGTCCATTCATCCGTACATTCATACATCCATACATGCATACATCCATACACTCTTTAATCCGTACAACCATTAATCCGTACATCCGAACATCCATACCTCAATCCATCCATACA
>NW_016966416.1:0-610 GCF_001483705.2 Eufriesea mexicana
GCGTCCACTATTGCTGGCCTCCACAGGGCAAAGCAGAATATAGTAGAGCACAGTCGAGCGCAGCAATCCACTGAAAAACACTGTACAGCACGAAAGTCATAGGCTACTTGACCGAGCTAGACCAAACCTAGCCTAACCAAACAGAACATAACTCGACCTAATGAGCCGAGACCACAGTTGCTGGTCTCCCAAGAGCCAAGCAGAGAATATTGGAGTACGGCAGAGCGCAAAATCCGCCGCCATGCTGTGTAAAGCACAAAAGACAAGGATATCCCATCCCAAAATGACCAATCGCAACATAACCAAACGTAACCTGACTCAACATAACGTCCGACGACCACTATTTCTGTCCTCCACAAAGCCTAGCAGAATATACTAAAGCAAAGTAGAGCGCAGAAATGAACCGCATTGCAGTGCATAGTATAAATTGATCATACTCCAACCTAACCTGACCCTACCCAAATGCCGTGTAACTCAACATAACGGGACGAAACCAATATTGCTGGCCTCCCCAGAGCCAAGCGGAACATATTAGAGCATATCATACCGCAGAAATCCACAGAATAGCAGGTTGTAGCACAAAAGTCAAAGTAGGTTATCCTAACAAAGC
>NW_016966417.1:0-299 GCF_001483705.2 Eufriesea mexicana
ATTTATGCAAGAAAGAAAACTCCCCACGATATTATTCGAAAATGTCAATAAAATTGAATTTTCGGGCCAGTTTGTACAGCAATGTAATGGCTATAGCTCGCCAATAGAATCTTTCTTCCTTATTTCTGCAAGAAAGTGAGCTAACCACGATATTAGTCGAAAATGACAATAAAATTCAATTTTCCAGCCTGATTCTATAGCATTGCTATGGCTATATCACGGCAATAGAATCTTTCCTCCTTGTTTATGCAATAAAGTTAGCTCACCACGATATTAGTCGAAAATGTCAATAAATTTGA
>NW_016966417.1:401-1340 GCF_001483705.2 Eufriesea mexicana
TCGAAAATGACAATAAAATAGAATTGTACATCCTGATTCTATAGCATTGCAATGTCTGCAGCACGCCAATACAATCTTTCCTCAATATTTATGCAAGAAAGATAACTACCCACGATAGTAGTCGAAAATGTCAAAAAAATTGAACTTTCCAGCCAAATTCTATAGCATTGCAATGGCTGTAGCACGCCAATAGAATCTTTCCTCAATATTTATGCAAGAAAGATAACTCCCCACGATATTATTCGAGAATGTCATAAAATTGAATTTTCCAGACAGATTCTACAGCAATGTAATGGCTATAGCGCTCCAATCGAATCTTTGCTCCTTATTTATGCAAGAAAGTTAGCTTTCAATGATATTAGTCGAAAATGACAATAAAATTGAACTTTCCAGCCAAATTCTACAGCATTGCAATGGCTATAGCGCGCCAATAGAACTTTCCTCCTTATTTATGCAAGAAAGTTAGCTCACCACTATATCAGTCCAAAATGTCAATAAAATTGAATTTTCCATGCAAATCCTACAGCATTTCAATGGCTATAGAACGCCACTAGAATCTTTCCTCGTTATTTATGCCAGAAAGGTGGCACACCACGATATTAGTCGAAAATGTCAATATAATTGAGTTTTCCAGGACGATTATACAGCATTGTAATTGCTATGGCTCGCCAATACTATTTTTCCTACTTATTTGTGCAAGAAATTGGGCCCACTTCGATATTAGTCGAAAATGTCATTAAAATTGAACTTTCCAGCCTGATTCTATAGCATTGCAATGGCTATATCACGCCAATAGATTATTTCCCCCTTATTTATGCGAGAAAGCTGGCTCAACACGATATAAGTCGAAAATGTCAATAAAATTGACTTTTCCGACCAGATTGTACAGCAATGTAATGGCTATAGCTCGCCAATAGAATCTTTCCTCCTTATTTCTGC
>NW_016966418.1:0-299 GCF_001483705.2 Eufriesea mexicana
GAACTGCTTTGGGTCTTGCGCAGTACACTGCTATTCGGTGGATTTCTCCTATCCTCAGTGGTACAACATGCTCTGCTTTGCTCTTTGGAGGCCTGTAATACTGGTCGCCGCATGTTAGACAGAGATACGTTTCGTATGGTTATGTTAGGTTAGGATAGGTTTGGTCAGGATATATTCGACTTTTGTGCTATTCATTGCAATGCGGTCGATTTCTACGCTCTGCTGTCGTCTGCTATGCACTGATCGACTCTGGGAGGGCCAGCAATAGTGATCACTGCAGGTTATATTCAGTCAGTCTA
>NW_016966419.1:0-861 GCF_001483705.2 Eufriesea mexicana
TTATGTTGAGTTCGGTGTCTTGGTTATGACTTTCGTGCTATACATAGTTATTCGGTGGATTTCTGCAACCGGCTACGCTGTTTAATATTCTGCTAGGCTCTGGTGAGGCCAGCAGCAGCGTTCGCGGCACGTCATTTTATTCATGCTACGATTGGGTAGGTTAGGCTATGACAGGTTAGGTTAGGATATATTTGACTTTTATCCTGTATGCCACAATGAGGCTGATTTCTGCCTTCTACTGTGCTTCAGTGCATTCTGCTGGGCACTTGGGAGGCCAGTAGTAGTGGCTACGGCACGCTAGGATAGGTTAGGTTACTTACGGTTATGTCACGGTATGTTCGGTTAGGATAGGATATGTTCGAATTTTGTGCTACAGACTGCTATTCCGAGGGCTTCTATGCTCTACTGTGTTCTAGTATGTTCTTCTTGGATCTCTTGAGGCCAGCAATCTTGGTCTCGGCACGTTAGGCTGGTTCAGGTTTCGTTTATCTATGTTAGGATACGTTGTGTCGTGTGTGTTGGCTTCCACTTCCGTGCTATGCACTGTTCTTCTGTGGATTTCTGCGCTCTACTATGCTCCAATATGCTATACTTGCCCCTGTGGCGGTCAGCCAGAGTGGTCTCGTCACGTCATATTTAGTTACACTACGTTTGTATGGGTTAGGTAAGGTCAGTTTAGTTAGTAAGCTGAGTTATGCTACGTTTGGATTGTTTTGTCTTAGTCAGGCTTGGACCGGATATCTTTCATTTTTGTGCTATACAATGCTGTTCGGTGAATTTCTGCATTCTACAAGGCTCTACTATATACTGCTTGGCCCTAGGGATACCATCAACATTCGTTGCGGCACATTACTTTGTGTT
>NW_016966420.1:0-411 GCF_001483705.2 Eufriesea mexicana
CGGATGGACGAACGTACGGATGTATGGATGTATGCATTTATATATGTACGGATGTATGGAAGGATGTACGTATCGAATGATGGAGGTACGAATGGACGGGTTTATGGATGTTTGGACGTGAGGATATATGGATATATACATGGATGGGTTTATGAATTGATAGATTGATTGATCGATGGATGTATGAATGTGTGGACGTTTGGATGGGCGGATGTACGGAAGCAGAGATGTATGTATGGATGTATGAAAGGGTGTATGTATGCATGTATGTATGGATGTATGTATGGGAGTGTGTATTGATGTATGTGTTGGTGTATGTATGGATGTATGTATGAATGTATGTATGGATGTATGTATGGAGGGATCAGTGCATGCGTGGATGGAATTATGGATCTATGGGTTTGTGGATTT
>NW_016966421.1:0-767 GCF_001483705.2 Eufriesea mexicana
TATAGAATCTGGCTGGAAAGTTCAATTTTGTTGTCATTTTCGACTAATATCGCGGTGAGCTAACTTCCTTGCGTATGTAAGGAGTAAAGATGCTTTTTGAGTGCTATAGCCATTGCAATGGTATAGAATGTGGCAGGAAAATACAATTTTATTAACATTATCGGCTAATATTGTGGTGAGCTATCTTTCTTGCACTAATAAGGAGAAAAGATCCTATTGGAGTGCTGTAGGCATTGCAAAGCTATAGAATCGTCCTGGAAAGTTGAATTTTATTGACATTTTCGGCTAATATCGTAGTGAGCTTACTTTCGTGCATAAGTAAGGAGGAAAGATTCTATTGGTATGCTATAGCCATTGCAGTCCTGTAGAATCAGGCTGGAAAATACAATTTTATTGACATTTTCTACTAATATCGTGGTGAGCTAATTTTCTTGATTAAATAAGCAGGAAATATTCTACTGGCGTGCTATTGCCATTGCAACGCTAAGGAGTTTGTATGGCAAATACAATTTTAATGTCATTTTCGACTGATGCCGTTGTGAGCTAACCTTCTTGCATAAATAAGGAGAAAAGATTCTGTTGGCGTGCTATAGGCATTGCAGTGCTACAGAATGTTGCTGGAAAAATCAATGTTACAGACATTTTCTACTGATATCGTTGTGAGCTAACTTCCTTGCACAGGTAATGAGGAAATATCTTTTTGGCGTGCTATAGCAATCTCAATGCTATAGAATCTGGTTGGGAAATTCAATTTTATTTACATTTTC
>NW_016966422.1:0-248 GCF_001483705.2 Eufriesea mexicana
TAACGTAGCATAACCTGACGTAGCCAAACACGACATAACGTGCCACCACCACAATTGCTGGCCTCCCGAAAGTCTAGCAGATTACAGCAGAGCACAGTAGAGGGCAGGAATCCTCCGAATAACTGTGCACAGCAAAAAAGTCAAAGATATCCTCTCCTAACCCATCCAAACGCTACAATAACAAACGCAACATGACTCAGCCTAACGTGCCGAGAGCACTGGTGCTGGGCTCCCCACAGCCAGCAGAA
>NW_016966423.1:0-612 GCF_001483705.2 Eufriesea mexicana
TTCCCCCTCAGTGCCTAGCAGAACATGTGGAACACATTAGAGCCAGGGAATCCACCGAATAGCAGTGAATGGCGCAAAAGTCGAGGTAGCCAAGCCCAGCCAGCCTAACGTAACATATATGTACGTAGCCTAAATGAACCAAATATGACGAGACAACTATTGCGAGCCTCCACAGAGACAAGCAGAATGTACTACAGCAGAGTAGAGCGCGGAGGTACAGCGCATTGCAGTGAATACCACAAGGGCCGTAGATACCCTAACCTCACCTGACCTAACCTAACTTAACCAATCGTAGCATAACTAAACATGACGTACCGCAACTACTGCTTCTGGACCCCAAACGCCAAGCAGAACGTAGTAGAGTACAGTATATCGCAGAAGTTCATGGAATAGCAGCGTAAAGCATAGTAATCAATGCAGACTATCCCAACCTAGCCAAACGTAACATAGTCAAACGTAACATAACATAACCTATCATGTCGAGACCACAACTGCTGGCACACAACTGCTGGCATTCGCACGGACACGCAGAGTGTACTATAGCACCGTAGTGTTCAGAAATCTACCGCAAAGCAGTGAAAAGCGCGGATGTCGAAGATATCCTAACCTATC
>NW_016966424.1:0-482 GCF_001483705.2 Eufriesea mexicana
ACCTAACCGATGCTAACGTAACGCAACCAAACGTATCCTACCTCAACATAATGCTTCCGATACAACTATTATAGGCTTCCCTAGAGCCAAGCAGATCATACTAGAGCACAGAAGAGCGCAGAAATCTACAGCATTAGAGTGTACATGACAGAAGTCAATGATATCCTAACTTAACCGAAACAAACGTAACGTAACCGAACGCAACCTAACTATACCCGAAGCGCCGTGGCCACAATTTCTGGCCTCCCCAGGGGAAGGCAGTGCGCATTAGATCACAGCAGCGCTCAGAAATCCACCGCACAGCAGTTTATAGCTCAAATGTCAAAGCAATCCTAGCCTAAGGCAGCCATACGTATCCATACAACCAAACGTAACCTAACCGAAACTAGAGTGCCTAGGACACTATTGCTGACTTTCAGAGTGCCAACCATAATATACTGGAGCAGAGAAGAGCGCAGAAATCCGTCACATTGCCGTGTAAA
>NW_016966425.1:0-701 GCF_001483705.2 Eufriesea mexicana
CGAGACCGCTATTTTTGCCCACCCCAGAGCCAAGCAGAGCATACCTGAGCACAGTAGAGCGAGTAAGTCCACCTAGTAGCAGACTGTAGCATTAAAGTCAAAGCTACCCTGTCCTAATCTAAGCATACGTAGCAAAGCCAAGCGTAACGAATCTCAGCCTATCGTGCCGCGATCGCAAATGCTGGCCGCCCCAGAGCCAAGCAGAACACATTAGTGGAGAGTAGACTTAGAAATCCATATAACCGCTGTGTATATCAGGAAGGCCAAAGCTACTCGAACCTAATTCAAACGAACAGAACATAGCCAAACATAGCCTCACTCAGTCTATCTTGCCGAGAATGGTATTGCTGCCCTCCCCAAATACAAGCAGGACGTACTGCAGCATAGTTGAGAGCTGAATTCTACCGTATAGCTGTGTAAAGCAGAAAAGTTAAGGCCATCCTAGCCAAACTTAGCCTTACCCAGCCTAACCGGGCGTAAAAGCATTCATCGCAACGTGCCGAGGCCACTATTGCTGTCCTTTCCAGAGCCAAGTTGATAATATTGGAGCAGCTTAGGGAGCAGGTGTCCACCTCATAGAAGACTATAGCACAAAAGTCAATGCAATCCTCTCCGAATCTACGCAAACTTAACGTATTCAAGCGTAAGCTAACTGAAACTAGCGCGCCGCGACCACTATTGCCGGTCTCAACTGAGCTATG
>NW_016966426.1:0-1358 GCF_001483705.2 Eufriesea mexicana
CAATAGTGGTCCCGGCATATTACGTTAAGTTGTGGTATATTCAACTGTTTTAGGCTTGGATATCTTAAGTCAAGATAGCATTGACTTTTGTGCTATAAACTGCTACTCGGTGGATTTCCGCGCTCTTCGTTGCTCTACTATAATCTGCTCTTCTCTGGGGGACCAGCAACAGTGGTCGTGGCACGAAACGTTGAGTTATGTTACGTTTGGTCCGGTTAGGTCAGGTTGGCGTAGGGGACAATATCATCGACTCTTGTGCTATACACTGCTCTTCGGCAGATTTCTGCGCTCTATGGTGCTCTAACGTGCTCTGCTTGGCGCTAAGGAGGCCAGAAATAGCGGACCCGGCGCGTTACGTTTATTTAGGCTACGTTCGGTTAGGTTACATTAGTTTGGGTTCGGTTCGTATAGCTACGACTTCCGTGGCATAAACTTTTATACGTTGCGTTTCAACGCTCTACTATGCGCTGCTCGTCTCTGTGAAGTCCAACAATAGCAGTGGCGCCTCCTTCGGTCGTGTAATGTTACGTTTGCGTGTGTTACGATTGGTTAGGTTTGCAGATTATAGCTTTGACTTTTGGGCTATACAAAGCTATTGGGCGGATTTCTGCACCCTAATGTGCTCTACCCTATTCCGCTTGTCTCTGGGGACGCCAGACGCAGTGGTCTCGGCACACATGGTTGAATTGTGTTATCTTCGGTTAGTTTAGGTTAGGCTACGTTGGGTCAGGATATCAATGACTTTTGTGCTTTTCAGTGCAATGCGGTCAATTTCTACGCTCTACTGTTCCTTAACATATTCTGCTTGGCTCATCGGAGGACAGGTGTTGTGATCTAGGCACGTTAGATTGAGTTAGGTTTCGTTTGGTGATGTAACGTTTGGTTACGTTAGGACAGGATAGATCTGACTTCTCTGCTATACACTGCTATTCGGTAGATTCCAGCGCACTACCGTGCTGTACTACACTCTGCTCGGCCCTGGGGGTGGTCGATAGTGGTCGCTGCAGGTTACGTTGAGCTACGTTACGTTCGGTTATGTCACGATTTGTTAGGATAAGAGAGAATAGCTCTGACACTTGTGCTATACACTGCCATTGGCGGATTTCTGCAATCTACTGCATTCTAATACGATTAGCTTGGCCCTGGGAAAGACATAAATACTGGTTTCGGCACATTATGTTGAGTTATGCCACGTTTGGTTATGTTAGATTAGGTTAGGTTAGGTTACGTTATCTTCGACATCCGTGCCTTGCGCTACATCACAGCGGATTTCTGCGCTCTACTGTGCTCGGGTTTATTCTAGATGGCTCTGCCGCTGTCAGCAAAAATTTTCTAGGCACGTTAGGTTGAGTTAGATT
>NW_016966427.1:0-564 GCF_001483705.2 Eufriesea mexicana
ATATCGTGGTGACCTAACTTTCTTGCATAAATAAGGATGAAATATTCCATTAGCGCGCTACATGCATTGCAGTGCTATAGGGTCCGGCTGGAAAATTCAATTTTATTGACGTTTTCGGCTACTATCGTGGTGACCTAACCTTCTTGCATATGCGAGGAGGAAAGATTCTACTGGCGTGCTGTAGCCATTGCAATGCTATAGAATCTGGCTGGAAAATACAATTTTATAGACATTCTTGACTAATATCGTGGCGAACTAACTTTCTTGCATAAATAGGGAAGAAATATTCCATTGGCGCGCTCCTTCCATTGCAATGCAGCAGAATCATTCTGGAAAACTCGACTTAGTGTACATTTTCGGCTGATATCTATTGGTGAACAACCTTTCCCGCATAAATAATGAGGAAATATACTATTGGCGTGCTATAACCATTTCACTGATCTCGAATCTGGTTGGTAAATTCAATTTTATTGACATTTTCGTCTAATATCGCGGTGAGCAGACTTTTTTGCATAAATAAGGAGGAAAGATACCAGTGGTGTGCGATAGCCATTACAATGCTAC
>NW_016966428.1:0-1045 GCF_001483705.2 Eufriesea mexicana
TTCGATGGATGCTTGGATGGGTGGATGTATGGATGGATGGATGTGTAGAAAGGTTGGCGTATGGATGAACGTATGTATGGATGAATGGTTGTATGGATGGATGGATGTAGAGATGGATTAATGTGTGGATGGACGGATGAGCGGATGTATGGGTGTATGTATGGATGGATGGATGGATGGACGTATGGGTGTATGGGTGGTTGGATATGTGGATGGATGTATGTATGGATGGATGGCTGTATGGATGGATGGTTGTAAGCATGGATATATGAATGTATGTTAGTATGGATGTTTGTATGTATGGATGTATCGATGAATGGAAGGATGTATGTGTGGATGTATGTATGGACGAATGTATTGGTGTATGTATGGATGAATTTATTGATGTATGTATGGATGAATGGATGGATGGATGGACGGATTGATGTACGGATGTATGGATGGATATATGTATGGATCGATGGATGTATGGATGGGTGGGTGTATAGTTGGATGGATGTATGTAAGGATGGATGGACGGATGGATGTATGTATGGATGGGCGGCTGTATGGATGGATGGATGTACGGATGTATTGAGGTATGGATGGACGGATGTACGGAAGTACAGATGTATAAATGTATGTGTTTATGGGAGTATGTATGGATGTGTGGATGTACGTATGGATGTATGTATGGATGTATGGACGTATGGGTGTATGGATGGATGGATGTAAGGATGGATGTATGTATGGATGGATGGCTGTATGGATGGAAGTACGAATGAATGGATTTATGGATATATGGATGGATGGATATGTAGATGTATGTACGGATGTATGTATGGATATATCGATGGATGTATGTATGGGTGTGTGTATGGATGTATGTATGGATGTATGGATGGATGTATGTGTGGATGTGAGTATGGATGTATGTATAGATGTATGCATGGATGTATGGACGGATGGTTGAGTGCATGGTTGGATGGATTTATGGATGTATGGGTGTGTGGATTTATGGATGTATGGATGAATGGATGTATGTTTGGATGGATGTATGGTTGGA
>NW_016966429.1:0-295 GCF_001483705.2 Eufriesea mexicana
CATAGAGCCAAGCGGAGCATATTTGTGAAGAGTGGAGCGCAGAAATCCATAGAAACGCAGTGTTCAGCAGAAAAGTCAAAGACAACCAAGCCTAACCAAAGCCAACGTTTCCTAACCTAACGTAGCCTAACTCAGTATCACATTCCGCGACCAGTATTGCTGGCATACCCAGGGCCAAGCAGAATGAAGCAGGACACAGTCGAAGGCAGAAAACCTCTGAATAGCAGTATTGAGCACGAAGGTCGAGGATAGCCTGGATGAGTTTATCCTAACATAACCAAACCAAATCTAACAC
>NW_016966430.1:0-548 GCF_001483705.2 Eufriesea mexicana
TCCAGACAGACTCTATAGCATTGCAATGGCTATAGCACGCCACTAGTATCTTTCCTCCTTATTTATGCACGAAAGTGAGCCCAACACGATATTAGTCGAGAACGTCAATAAAATTGGATTTTCCAGCCAGATTATATTGCACTGCCATGGCTATAGGACGTCAATAGAATCCTTCCTCATTATTTATGTGGGAAAGGAATTTCACCACGATATTAGTCGAAAATGTCAACAAAATCGAGTTTTCCAGCCAGATTCTACAGCATTACTATGGCTATAGCATGCCAATATAATATTTCAAACTTATTTATGCAAGAAAGTCAGGCCACCACGATATTAGTCGAAAATGTCAATAAAATTGTATTTTCCAGCCAGATTCTGTAGCATTGCAATGGCTATAGCACGCCAATAGAATCTTTCCTCTTTATTTATACAAGTAAGGTCGCCCACCTCGTTATTAGCCGAAAACGTCATTAAAATTGGTTTTCCCGTCCAGATTATATTGCACTCCCATGGCTATAGCACGCCAATAGAATATTTCATACTTATTT
>NW_016966431.1:0-260 GCF_001483705.2 Eufriesea mexicana
CCATTTGAAAATAAAATGAAATTACATTTCTTATGTTATTCGTGAAATATAAATATTTTCTATATAATTAATTCGTTGTTATTTTTATATAATTTTTAAATTTAAAATAATTATTACACAGTCCATTTGAAAATAAAATGAAATTACATTTCTTATGTTATTCGTGAAATAAAAATATTTTCTATATAATTTATTCGCTGTTATTTTTAAATAATTCTCAAATTTAAAATAGTTATCACACAGTCCATTTGAAAATAAAA
>NW_016966432.1:0-239 GCF_001483705.2 Eufriesea mexicana
GCAATAGAGTCTGTCTGAAAAGCTCTATTTTATTGACAATTTCAACTAATTTCGTGGTGAGCAAGATATTCCACATAAATAAGGTGGAAAGATCCAATTGGTATGTTATAGCCATTGCATTGCAATAGAATCTGACTGAAAAGTCCAATTTTTTTGACATTCCCGAATAACATCGTGGTGAGCAGACGAATCTGAATAAATACGAAGGAAAGCTTCCTCTGGTTTGCTGTAGCCCTTGC
>NW_016966433.1:0-245 GCF_001483705.2 Eufriesea mexicana
CAATGAGTATAATATTTGAGATATTTAAAGGCTTCTGAACTGTGGATAACGTTATTAATGAGTTCACTACCATTATCCTCGTTATAGTAGCATTCGCAAATTGTGATGGAGAACCGGATCAGGTAGTTATTGGAATTAATAAAAATAATGTTTGAGGTGATTATTCTCCATCCGTAGCAATTATATTAGCAAAAGAAATATAAACAAAGACCATTAGACGTTGCCGAAATTATAGTTGGAAGTAT
>NW_016966434.1:0-1125 GCF_001483705.2 Eufriesea mexicana
GTAGTGCATAGCATAAAAGTCAAACATATCCTGTCATAACATTACCTTACCTTACATACCCAAACGTAGTGTATCTAAGTATAACTTCACGCGACCAATGTTGTTGGCATCCCCAGAGCCAGGCAGAGCACAATAGAGCAAACTAGAGCGCAGAAATCCCCCACATAGCAGTGAAAAGCACGGAAGTCCATGTAGACTCTCCTAGCCTAGCCAAACGGAACATACCCGACCGAAGCATAATCCAACCAAACATGGCCAGACCTCTATTGCCGACATTCACAGAGCCAAGTAGAATGTACTTGGGCACAGTGGAGAGCAGAAATCCACCGTATTGCTGTGAACAGCACAAAGGCCGCAGATACTCTAAGCCAACCTGACCTAACCTAACCGAACCGAACGTAGCATGACTTAGCATGGCGTGCCGCGACAACTGCTCCTGGCCTCCCAAGAGCCAAGCTGAATGCAGTAGAGCACAGCAGATTGCGGGAAACCGCCGGATACTTGCGAACAGCACGAAAGTCGAAGCCGACCTTACCAAACATAACATAGCGTAACCCAACCAAACGTAGCCTAACACAAGATTACGTGCCGCGACTGTTGCTGACATCCCCAGGGCCAAGCAGAACATACTAGAGGGGAGTAGGGCGCAGAAATACATAGAACCGCTGTGTACAGCACAAAAATCAAAGCAATCCGGACTTTACCCATGCTAACGTAAACAATACAAACATAACCCAACTCAGCCTATATTTGGCCCCTTCAGAGCCAAACAGAGCATACAGGAGCACTCCAGATCGCAGAAGACCACCGAGTGTCAGTGTATAGCAGAAAAGTCGAATCTAACCTGTCCTAGCCTAACAAAGCAGTAACCCGACCAAACGTAGCGTAACACATCCTATCGTGCCGAGACTATTATTGCTGGCATCCCAAGGTCGAAGCAGTATATACTAGAGCGAAGTAGAGAGCAGGAAGCCATCAACCAGCAGCGCATATCGCAAACGTCGGAGATATCCTAACATAACGTGAAGAAGCTTTTCCTAAACAAACGTAGAATGATTGAAACTAAAGAGTCGAGACCAGAATTCCTGGCCTCCCCAGAGCAATGCAGAGCATATGAGAGCACGG
>NW_016966435.1:0-1041 GCF_001483705.2 Eufriesea mexicana
TAACGTGCCGAGACCAATACTGCTGGCCTCCCAAGAGCCAAACAGCACATACTAGAATACAGTAGAGCGCAGAAATCCACCGTACAACATAAGCCAGACGAACGTAACCTAAACTAACGTAGCCTCACAGAGTCTAACGTGACGATATCACTATTACTGGCCTCCCGATATATGGGAATGTTATAGGAGAGCAATGTAGGGCGCAGAAATCCGCCGAAAATTGGTGTACAGCACAAAAGTCAAAGCCATCATGGCCAAACGTAACCTTACCTATCCAAATCGAAAGCAACGTAACTCAAACAAACGTGCTACGACCACAATTGCTGGCCTCCCCGGAGACAAATCGATGCTAGTTCAGCAATGCAGAGCGCAGGTATCGACCGGAGAGCAGTGCATATCACAAAAGCCGAAGGCATCCTAGTTAAGCTTAACCTAACTTAACATCACCATGCGTAACGCTTCCCAACCAAACGCGCCACGACCGCTATTGCTGGCACACCCAGAGCACAGCAGAGTACAGTAGAGCAATGCGGAGCGCAGAAATCCACCAAGTAGCGGTGTATAGCAAGAATGGCAAAGTAACCCAACCCTAACCTAAACAAGCTTTACCTGACCAAACGTAACATAGATAAACCTAACGTGACGGAAGTACTATTGCCGCCCTCCCCAGCGCCAAGCATAGCATATTAGAGGAGAGTCGAGCGCAGATGTCCATGGAATGGCAGTGTCAGGCACGAAAGGCAGAGACACCCTAAGCTAATCCAAATAAACCTATCCTAACCAAACGTAACTTGTATCAACATAACGCGCCGCGACCACAATTTTTGTCATTCTCGGATCAGAGCAGAGAGTATTAGGTCGCATTAGAGACAGAAATTCACCGAATAGCAGTGTATAGCACAAAAGTCAAAGCAATAACATCCTAACCTAAGCAAACATGACAAAACAAAGCTTAACCTAACTCAACCTAACGCGCCTAGACCACTATTGCTGACATCTTCAGAGCAAAGCTGAATATACTACAGAACAGGAGAGCGAATA
>NW_016966436.1:0-545 GCF_001483705.2 Eufriesea mexicana
TGCTTTTTGCGTGCTATGGCCGTTGCAATGCTGCAGAATCGGGGTGGAAAGTTCAATTTTATTTACATTTTCTACTAATATCGTTGTGAGCTAACTTCCTGGCATAAGAATGGAGGAAAGATACTTTTTGCGTGCTATAGCCGTTGCAATGCTGCAGAATCGAGCTGGAAAGTTGAATTTTATTGACATTTTCGACTAATATCGTGGTGAGCTAGCTTCCTTGCAAAACCTTGCAAAAGTATGGAGGAAAGATCCTGTTGGCGTACTACAACCATTGCAATGCTGTACAATGTGGACGGAAAATTCATTTTATTGACATTTTCGAGTAATATCGTGGTGAGTTAACTTTCTTGCATAAATGAGGAGGAAAGATACTCTTGGCGTGCTATAGGCATTGCAATGCTATAAAATCTGGATGAAATATTCAATTTTATTGACATTTTCGACTAATACCGTGGTGAGATAACTTCCTTGCATACGTGAGGAGGTAAGTCCTTTTGGAGTGCTATATCCACCGCAATGAAGAAGAATCTGTCTGGAAAATA
>NW_016966437.1:0-302 GCF_001483705.2 Eufriesea mexicana
GCATCTTTGACTTCACTGATATACACTGCAATTCTATGGACTTTTGCGTCCTACTCTCCAGTAATGTGTTCTGTTTGGCTCTGGGGACGCCAGCAATAGTGGTCGCGTCAATATAGGTTGTGATATGTGACGTTCTTTGCGTTACGATTGGTTAGGCTAGGAGAGGATAGCTTTGACTTAAGTTGGTAGTCTGCTAATAGGTTGATTTCTGCGACTTACAGTGCTCATATGCTTTCAGATTTGCTGGGGAAGGCCAGCAATAGTTGTTTCGGCACGTTATGTTGGTTCAGGTTACGTTCGGT
>NW_016966438.1:0-940 GCF_001483705.2 Eufriesea mexicana
TTTACCTATGCAAGGAAGTTAGCTCACAATGATATTAGACGAAAATGTCAGTAAAATTTAATTTTCCAGCAACACACTGTAGCACGGAAATGCCTACAGCACGCCAACAGAATCTTTTCTACTTATTTGTGCAAGAAGCCTAGCTCACAACGACATTAGTCGAAAATGTAAATAAAATTGTATTTGCCATACAGTCTCCATAGCGTATCAATGGCAATGGCACTCAAAAAGCATCTTTCCTCCTTACTTAAGCAAGGAAGTTAGCTCACCACGATATTAGTCGAAAATGTCAACAAAATTGTATTTTCCAGGCACATTCTATATCATTACAATGGCTATAGCAGCCAAAAAGGTCTTTCCTCTTTACCTATGCAAGGAAGTTAGCTGACAATGATATTAGACGAAAATGTCAGCAAAATTGAATTCTCCAGCAATACACTGTAGCACTGAAATGCCTATAGCACGACAACAGAATCTTTTCCCCTAGTTTATGCAAGAAGGCCAGCTCACAACGACATTACTCGAAAATGTAAATAAAATTGTATTTGCCATACAGACTCCATAGCGTAACAATGGCAATAACACTCAAAAAGCGTCTTTCCTCCTTACTTAAGCAAGGAAGTTAGCTCACCACGATATTAGTCGAAAATGTCAACAAAATTGTATTTTCCAGCCACAATGTATATCTCTGCGATGGCTATAGCACTCAAAAGGCATCTTTCCTCCTTACTTAAACAAGGAAGTTAGCTCACCACGATATTAGTCGAAAATGTCAACAAAATTGTATTTTCCAGCCACAATGTATATCTCTGCGATGGCTATAGCACTCAAAAGGCATCTTTCCTCCTTACTTAAACAAGGAAGTTAGCTCACCACGATATTAGTCGAAAATGTCAACAAAATTGTATTTTCCAGCCACATTCTATTGCATTGCAATGGC
>NW_016966438.1:961-1311 GCF_001483705.2 Eufriesea mexicana
CAAAAAGCATCTTTCCTCCTTGCTTACGCAAGGAAGTTACCTCGACACGATATTAGTCGAAAATGTCAACGAAAATGTATATTCCAGCCACATTCTATACCATTGCGATGGCTATAGCACGCCAAAAAGATCTTTCCTGTTTACCTATGCAAGGAAGTTAGCTCACAACGATATTAGTCGAAAATGTGAGTAAAATTGAATTTTTCAGCAACATTCTGTAGCACTGCAATGCCTATAGCACGCCATCAGAATCTTTTCTCCTTATATATGCAATAAGGTTAGCTCAAAACGATATTAGTCGAAAATGTCAATAAAACTGAATTTTCCAGGACGATTCTATAGCTTTGCAA
>NW_016966439.1:0-594 GCF_001483705.2 Eufriesea mexicana
ATAAGGAGGAAAGCTTCTATTCGCGAGCTATGGCCATTGCAATGCTATATAATCAGGCTGGAAAGTCAAATTTTATTAACATTTTTTCTAATACCTTGGTGAGCGAACTTTCTTGCCTAAATAAGGAAGAATGAAATTATTGGCGTCCTATAGCCATTGCAATGCTATAGGATCTGGCTGGAAAATCTCATTATGTTAACATTCACTCCCAATATCGTGGTGAGCTATCTTTCATGCATAAATAAGGTGGCAAAATTCCGTTGGCGTGCTATAGCCGTTGCAGTGCTATAGTATCTGGCTGGAAAATCTCATTATGTTAACATTCACTCCCAATATCGTGGTGAGCTATCTTTCATGCATAAATAAGGTGGCAAAATTCCGTTGGCGTGCTATAGCCATTGCGACACTAGAGAATCATGCTGGATAATTAAATTTTATTGACATTTTTGACTAATATCGGGGTGAGCTAACTTTCATGCATAAATAAGGTGGAAAGATTCTATTGGCGTGCTATAGCCATTGCGACACTAGAGAATCATGCTGGATAATTAAATTTTATTGACGTTTTCAACTAATATCGTGGTGTACTAACTT
>NW_016966440.1:0-273 GCF_001483705.2 Eufriesea mexicana
CATTTTGAATAGACCTATTTTCTGGCCAGTGGATGTCTGTAATTGCCATTGGATTGAAGGCGGATGGCGATCTATTCGCCAAGCTATAGCAGATTATAGATTTTGAATAGACCTATTCTCTGCCAAGTAGATGGCTGTACTTGCCATTGGATTGAAGGCGTTACGCGATATACTCACCAAGCGGTGACAGGTTACAGATATTGAATAGAACAATTCTCTGGCAACCAGGTGGCTGTACTTGCCATTGGATTGAAGGCGTTAGGCGATCTATTC
>NW_016966441.1:0-230 GCF_001483705.2 Eufriesea mexicana
ATCCATACATCCATCCAAACATACGTCCGCCATCCATACATCCATCGATCCATACATCCATACTACAATCAATCCATCCACCTACACATACATCCATACACACAACAATACATATATCCATACACACATCCTCCCACTCATCCATCCATACATCCACACTTACATCCATACAAACATACATACATACATCCATACAAGCATACATACATGCATCCATACATCTGTACATC
>NW_016966441.1:317-945 GCF_001483705.2 Eufriesea mexicana
ACATCCATACATCCATACATATATACGTCCGTACATCCATTCATCCGTACATCCATACATTCGTACATCCATACATACATACAACCATACAACAATACATCCATACATCCATAAAGCCATCCATCTATACATTCATCCATCTGTACATACATCATTCCATACATCCATCCATTCATACATCCACCCATCCATACTTGCATCGAACCATACATCCATCCATACATACTGGCACCCATCCATACATACATTGACCCATACATCTATCCATCCATACATCCATCCGTCCAAACATCCATTCACCCATACAGCCATTCACCCATACAACCATCCATCCATCCATCAATACACCCATCCATCCATTCATGCATCCGTTCACACAACCAGCCATCCATGCATCCATACATCCACACATCCATATATCCATAAATCCATCAATCCGTACTTTCTTCCATCGATACATCCATCCATCGATACATCCATACATACATCAATACATACATCCATCCATCCGCACATCCATACATATATACATCCATACATCCACACATCCGTACATGCATACATATAAACATCCATCCATCCACACATCTGTACATCCTCACATCCATTCGTCCATAAATATTAGCAT
>NW_016966442.1:0-1126 GCF_001483705.2 Eufriesea mexicana
TTGGGCAGATTAATGTTTCGTTTCGTTTGGCTATGTTAGGTTATATTTGGTTATTGTGGCTTTCACTTTTGTGCAACACACTACCCTTCGGTTGATCTCTGCGCTGCACATTGCTCTACTAGCCTCCTCTCGGCTCTGCGCGGCCAGTAATGCTCGTCGTGGCACGTTCGATTGTGATAGATTACTTTTGGCTAGCTTAAGTTAGTTTGGTTTATGTTTGGATATGATTGACTTATCTGCTATTCACTGCTATTCTATGGATTGCTGCGCTCTTGTTCCCTCTATTATTTTCTGCTTGGCCCTCGGGTGGCAAGCAATAGTGTCAGCGGCATGGTAGGTTGTGTTACGTTACATTCGGCAATGCTACGATTGGTTAGGTTAGGGTAGGATAGCTTTGACTTATGTGTTATTCGCTGCTCTTCCGCGGCTTTCTGCGCTGTACATTTCTCTACTGTACCGAGCTCGGCCCTGGGTACGACAGCATATTGCCCGACCGTTGCACGATACGTATTGATATGTTGCGTTTGCTACGTTAGGTTAGGCTATGTTTGGTTGGCATATCTTCGACATTCGTGCTAAACACTGTTAGACAGTGTATATCTGCGCTCTACCATCGACTAATAAATTTTGCTTGGAACTTGGGATGCCACCTATCGTAGTCCTGGCACGTTACCTGGAGCTATCTTAAGTTTGTTTAGGTTATGCGTGATTTGGTCGGGTTTGGGTCGCTTTGACTTGCTTGCTTCACACTGCCATTATATGGATTCCTGCACTCTACTGTGCTCTACCTAAATCAGCTTTTCTCTGCGGACGCCGGCAACAGTGGTCGCGGCACATTAGATTCTGCTATTTTACGTTTGGCTATGTTAGGCTTGGTTAGGCTCGGTTGGGCTTGGTTGGTATAGCTTTGGCTTTCGTGGTATACACAGCTATTCGGTTGATTTCTACGCTCCACATTGCTCTAATATATTCTGCTCTGCTCCGGAGAAGCCAGAAATAGTGGTTGCGTTACGTTTGGTTGAGTTATGTTACGTTCGGTTACAATAGGTTAGGACACGTTCGATAAGGATGGCTCTGTCTTTTGCGCTCTACGTTGCTCTAGCATATTCTGCTTCGCCCCGGGGAG
>NW_016966443.1:0-692 GCF_001483705.2 Eufriesea mexicana
CGGCAATCGTGGTCGCGGCATTTTAGTTTGAGCTTAGTTACGTTTGGTAATGCTACAATTGGCAACGTCAGGAAGAGATAGCTATGACTTTTGCGCTTTACACTGCTATTCGCTGGATTTGAGCGCTCTACATTGCCCTATTATGCTCTGCTTGGCTCCGGGGAGTCCATCACTTCTAGTCCCGGCCCGTCATATTGAGTTAGGCTACGTTTGGTTATGTTACATTTGGTTAGGTTAGGACGGGGCAGCTTTGAGTTCTGTGCTATAGACTGCTATAAGGTGCATTTCTGCACCCTACATTGCTCTAAAGTACTCTGCTCGTCTATGTGCTCCCAGTAATAGTGGTATCGGCACGAGAGCATGTGCTTGGCTACGTTCGGTTAGACTTTGTTAGTCTGAGTTAGGTATGGATAGCTTTGACTTTCGTGGTGTACACTGCATTTCGGTGGATTTCAGCTCTCTGCTGTGCTCCACTATTCCCTGGTCAGGGAAGACCAGAAATAGTGTCTGCGGCACTTTAGGTTCTGTCAGTTTACGTTTGATTTGATTGGGTTTGTTTATGTTAGTTTCTGGTATCTCTGATTTTTGTGCCATGCACTGCAATTTGGAGGATTGCTGCGATCTTCTCTGGTCTAGTATGCTCTGCTTGACTCTGGGAAGGTCAGCAATGGTGATGTAGGGACGTTTGGTTG
>NW_016966444.1:0-1081 GCF_001483705.2 Eufriesea mexicana
TGTTCTTATATGTTCTGGTTTTTTTCTGTGGAAGCCGGCAATAGTGGGCTCGGCATGTTAGTTTGGGTTAGGTTTCGTTTGGATGGGTTAGGTTAGTATGTGTCAGATTACGATATCTTCGACTTTTCTGCTGTACACTGCCATTATACGGGCTCCTGCGCTCTGTTGTCCTCTAGTATATTCTGCTTGGCGATGGGGAGGCCAGCAGTAGTGGCCTAGGCTCGGTTGGTTGGATTCGGTTGCGTTTGTTCATGTCACGATTGCCTGGCTAGGGAAAGGTTAGCTCTGACTTTTGCGCCATACACCGCTATTTGGTGGATTTCTGCGCTCTACACGGCTCTACTATACTCTGCTCGATTCCGATGCGGCCAGCAATAAAGTTCGTTACACGATAGGTGGTGTTAGGTTACGTTTTGTTAGGTTACGTTTGCTTGGGTTGAGTAAGGGTAATATTGACTTTCCTGGCACAGACTGCTGTTCGGTAGGTCCCTGCGCCATACACTGCCCTTTTATACTCTGCTTGACTCTGCGGAGGCCGGCAAGAGTGTTCGCTACACGATGATTGTGTAAGGTTAGGTGTGGTTATGTTGCGATTGGTTTGGTTAGGAGAGGAGATCTTCGCCTTTTGTGCTATACACCGCCGTACAGAGGATTGCTGTACTCTACTGTGGACTAATAAGTTCAGCTTGGTTCTCGGAGAGACAGAAGTGCTGGTCGCGGCACGTTAGCTTCAGTTAGATTACGTGTGGTTATGCTAGGTTTGGTTGTGCTGGGTTAGGATATCTTTGACTCTTGTGCGCAACACAGATATTTTATGGACATCTGTCCTCCACTCTGCCCAAGATATTTTATGGACATCTGTCCTCCACTCTGCCCTGTTAAACACCCCTTGTCTCTGGGGACGCCAGCAATAGTCATCGCTATCGTTTTACGTAACATAACTCAATCCAACCTGCGAGACCACTGTTGCTGGCATAGCCAGAGCCAAGCAGAACTTAGTAGGGCAAAGTAGAACGTCGATATCCACCGAATAGCAGTGTATAGCGCGAAAGTCAGAGCTGTCCTTACCGAACTCTGCCTA
>NW_016966445.1:0-2096 GCF_001483705.2 Eufriesea mexicana
AAAGAACCTTATCTCGTTGTTTACGCAGAAAAGTCTGCTCACCTCAATATTTGTCGAAAATGTCAATTGTATTGGACTTTTCAGTCAGATTCTACTTACAATGCAATGGCTATAGCAAACCGATGGAATCTTTCCACCTTATTTACGCAGAGAGGTTTGCTCACCGCAATATTAGCTCACCGCAATATTTGAGGAAAATGTCAATGAGATTGAGTTTTCCGGGCATTATCTGACGCAATGCAATGTCTACAGCTAACCAGTGAATCTGCCCCCCTTATTCGTGCAGAAAAGCTTGCTCAACAAGATATTAGTTGAAAATGTCGATAGAATTGATTTTTTCTGACAGATTCTGTTGCAATGCAATGGCCATAGCGAACCGAAGGAATCTTTCCACCTTATTTACGCAGAAAGGCTTTCTCACCGCATTATTAGGCGGAAATGTCAATAAGATTTTGTTTTCCGGGTAGTATCTAATGCAATGCATTGTCTACTGCAAACCAATGGAATCTTGCCCCCTTATTTGTGCAGAAAAGGTACCTCAACTCGATATTGGTCGAAAATGTCAATAAAATTGAACTTTTCAGCCAGACTCTATTGCAGTGCAATGGCTATAGCAACCCAATAGTATCTTACCACGTTGTTTACGCAGAAAGGTTTGCTCACCTCAATATTAGACGAAAATGTAGATTGAACTTTTCAGGCAGATTCTATTGGAATGCAGTTGCTGTAGCAAACCGATAGATTCTTTCCTCCTTATATACGCAGAAAGGTTTGCTCACCGCAATATTAGACGAAAATATCAATAAGATGGAGTTTTCCGGGCAGTATCTAACCCAATGCTATGCCTACAGCAAATAAATGGAATCTTCCCTCCTTATTTGTGCAGAAAAGTTTGCTCAACAAGATATTAGTCGAAAATGTCAATAGAATTGATCTTTTCAGTCAGATTCTATTGCATTGCTATGGCTAAAGCGAGCCAATAGTATCCTTTCTCCTTATTTATGCCGAAAAGTTTGCGCACCACCATATATTATGCCGAAAAGTTTGCACACCACCATATTATTCGATGATAAGCTTTCCGGGCAGATTCTACTGCAATGCAAGGGCTGCAGCAAACCAGTGGAATCTTTCTTTCGTATTTATTCAGATTCGTCTGCTCACCGCGATGTTAGAGTCGAGAATATCAATATAATTGGACTTTTCAGACAGATTCTGTTGCAATGCTATGGCTATAACAAACCGATAGGATCTGTCCACCTTATTTATGTAGAATATCTTGCTCATCGCGATATTAGTCGAAATTGTCAATAAAATAGAGCTTTTCAGTAAGACTCTATTGCAATGTTGTTGCTATAACAAACAAATAGAGCATTACCATGTTGTTTACGCAGAAAAGACTGCACACCGCAATATTAGTCGAAGATGACATGTTGTTTACGCAGAAAAGACTGCTCACCTCAATATTAGTCGAAAAAGTCAATAGTATTGAACTTTTCGGGCAGACTCTGTTGCAATGCAATGGCTATAGCAAACCGATAAAATCTTTCCACCTTATTTACGCAGAACGGTTTGCTCACCGCTATATTAGTCGAAAATGACAATAGGATTGAGTTTTACGGGCAGTATCTAGTGGAATACAATGTCTACAGCAAACGAATGGTATCTTCCCACTTACGTGTGCAGAAAAGTTTGCTCAACAAGATATGAGACGAAAATGTTAATAGAATTCATGTTTTCTGACAGATTCAGTTCCAATGCAATGGCCATAGCAATCCAATAGGATCTTTCCTCCAGATTTATGCTGAAAAGTTTGCTCACCACGTCATTGGTCGAAAATGTCAATAGAATTGCAATTTTCAGTCAGATTCTATTGCAATGCTATGGCTATAGCAAGCTAAAAGAATCCTTCCTCCTTATTCATGCCGAAAAGTTAGCGCACCGCCATATTAGTCGATAATGAGCTTTCCCGGCAGATTCTACTGCAATGCAGGTGCTACAGCAAACCAATGGAAGCTTTCCTTCGAATTTAGTCGGATTCGTTTGCTCACCGCGATGTTACACGAGAATATCAATAAAATTGAACTTTTCGGTCAGAT